>NW_020203039.1:0-1154 GCF_001531365.2 Cynara cardunculus var. scolymus | reverse complement strand
AGGTCCTAACAATTGGTATCAAAGCAGGAATCGAATTCTTATTTGATTAACTCTGTTCTTGGTATTAATCTGCATTTGTTCTAGAACACGAGTCTTCTTCTTCAGGTTACCCTGTTTTACTCTATTTTATCAGTTTCATCTTATTCCTATTTTTCTTCTTCTTTCAATGGCGAATTTGGCCAATACATCTTTCATGAGCACTAGTTCTCAATCTAAACCTCCCATGCTGATACGTGAGGAGTATCCCCAGTGGAAAGTGCGAATGGTTAATTTTCTAGAGGGAATTCACCCAAGGATATGTGAATTTCTTTATAATCCTCCTTATGTCCCCATGAACTTAATTCCAAGAGTTCCAACCACTGGAACAACTCCAGAAATTCCTGATCACAGTCAACTGTCCATGGATATTTGGGCAGAATTAGAAAAGCAGATTGAAGGAGGTAAGAAAAAACACTCATGAATGATCGATCAATTTGCATTGACGAGTATCACAGCTTCAAGGCGAAAGAAGGTGAATCCTTGTCGGACACATACTCTAGATTGAATACCTTGATTAGCAACTGCAAGAGGTATGGAGTAATGAGAACGGCAGAGGACAACAACTCGTTATTCTTGWAGAGCCTTGGAGTTGAGTGGATGCACCTCACCATGTCCATGAAGGCCACCTTAGACTTAGAAATGTGGACTCTAGCAGACTTGTTTGGATCTCTTAAAAGCCAAGAGCCTCAAGTTCTGCAAATGAAAAAGAACTATGGTGGTCCACTAGCTCTAGTCGCAGAGGATGGATGCTCTGGRAAARGRAAAGAGGCACAGAAGGAAGAGAAGGAGAAGAAGAAGAAGAAGAAGAAGAAGAAGGTATTGATAGCAGAGAGTGATGACAGTTTTGATGAAGAAGTCTCCATGAAGGAGATGATGAAAACTCTGGCTTTAATCACCAGCGAGTTTAGAAAGGGTGGAGAGAGGAAGGAGTATAAAAGTTTCGGTAGAAGAAACTTTACAGAGGGAGAGAGATCTGAGACTAGAGAGAAGGAGCAGAAGCATTCGCAGAGGGTTGAAGAGCAGATGAAGGAAGAGCCAAAAGATGGTTGCTTTAAATGTGGCAAACCTGGCCACTTTGCTGCAGACTGCTGGTCAAAAGGGCCAAGGACGCCACA
>NW_020203038.1:21342-23845 GCF_001531365.2 Cynara cardunculus var. scolymus | reverse complement strand
AAGTTAACACAATAATCTTAGTTAACATTTGAACCAAACTATATATATATGGGCTTAATCAAATGAGAACTGTTTTGTTTGTGCTAACCGTGAGATCCAATCTCAACCAATCATTTTAATATATTAATTATTCTTTTTAAATTAATGTAAAAGGGCATGTTAGTAAATTACTAAATTTAGATTAAATGTTTATTTATTAATTCCATACGTTTCAAACTTCCAAGTAATTTTGATTTTACATTCCTAAATTACCACATGAAACCGCAAACTTTTGGGTAGCACATGAAACCACAATCTTTTTTACCACAATGTAACACAACATCTTGTGTTACCTAATACACTATTGAATATGTAACACCTTGTCCCGCATCAGTAACTATTGGAATTTGTAGCCCCTTATGAGTTCTTGGTTGTAGGCTACCAAAGAATTCTCACCATGGGTTTAGTGGTTTGGATCGAGGTTGTCTTGTATGGTTTGCTACTATGTGATTGAGATATTACACAAAGTGTAGTTGAATGCTCACTGACTGGATTATTTTCTTGTGTTTATGCAACAACTTCACATCCCTGTTGAAACCACAATCTTTTGGGTAACACATGAAACCATAATCTCTTTTACCACAATGTAATACAACATGTTCATCTAAAGCCTACAAATTGTTTTCCACTTCTTCTCGCACAACCAACATGATCTTTTGTGTTTTTTTGTTTTGATTTGATAAAATGTAATTTTAGAAGATTGACGGATTTCTAGGACGCTCAAAATAGTCTCATTAAATTTTAAAAAATTTGATCCTTTTGCCCTTATTTAGATACTCACATTAAATATTGGAGAGTTATTTTTGGAATTTCAGTAATAAATTTTTCTTTTATTTTCAACCATTGATTATTAATTTCTGTGGTTGAGATTGGATCTCACGGTTACCACAAACAACTCAGTTCTTCCTTGAATGGGACCCTATATATACATAGGAGCGATCAAATGCAAACCACCCAATTTGTATAAACCGTGCAAACCATCCTCATCCGTCGATTTTCTTATGAATTTTTTTTATGAAATTATTTAATCTTGTGAAATAGTTTCATATAATACTTTTTTGATGAAGTTGTTTCATATATGGTTATGAGATTGTTTCATATAATACTTAATAAAATTTTAAAGAAACTGTTTCATGTATTTCTCTAAAATTAAAATAATGAAAATGATAATATCCATGATTAACACCCTCCACAATAAGAATGATTAATCAACCTCTCATAATTACAAAAAAAATGAACAAAATAAAAAATTATGATTGATTGAATGAGGTTTTTGTACGGTTTGTACAAATAACGTGGTTTGCAAAGTAAACCTCCTATATATATGTATGTATATATATATATATATATACTAGAAGAGTACTCGCGCAATGCAGCGAGATATATCTCGATTTTAATTTTCTATTTTATTATTTGTCTCTGTCGATGTTATAATACGATTTTATGTGTTTTTAAGAAAGCAATAATGATTATTTTTGAATAAAATATAAATTTGAAGATATCATAAAGATTTGAAAAAAAAAAAAACATATCAATGTGTGATAACCGGATCTTGGTTATCACCCGAGGTAATTAATACGTGATTATTTGTTAAATGATTACGTGATGGCACGATAAACTGATATAACTGATCATGCGAGTATGGGTATATTGGTCCCTTGAGGGTATACAAGAATAGTAAAACAGTTTATAGAAGGAGGGGGGATGAATACAAACACAATATTTTCAAATTTAAAATATATATTGATAAAGAAGATCAATATAGATTTTACAAGATTATTTGCGGAAAGATAAGGTGATAAAAACCTATCTAAACAATCTTTAGTTACACACTAAGTCTTAGCAAATACAAGAAAAGAAATGCAATAGAGAAGATCTTGTACTTAAGCTAGAAAATGCTTGAAGTAAGAATTAGGGTTAGAAAATGAGTTGCACGCACTCTGTATGGAGAAGAAACACTTCTATTTATACCCAGTGCATTAAATGAACATTTAATGCAATATGGTAGGGTTAGAGTGCGTGTAAGCCTTAAGAGGAAGGCTTGTCCTTTGCTACAGTGAATAGTACAAAAAACACTATTCATGAGCAGACATCCTTACCTAAAATTGGTGGACAATAGAGTCGACTAGTCGGCTCCATACCGTACCAACTCTCATAAGGGTATGGGTTTTGTCCTTTGTGTGTATAAGGACAAGACAACAACAGTCGTGCTAAGCAAGCTCCCTTTGATCGTTGAATGCTGGAATGACCTGAAGGTCTTTTCATCATTCGCTGAAGCTTGAGTAGTCTTCACACATATGTAGACAGACTTGTAATCACTGAATACCACTTCAGATCACGTACTCGTCAGTCTCTAATCTTCAGTTTCAGTCTTCGACATTTGCTGAAGGTTCTTTGGTGTGAGTGTTGTCTTCTTGAAGTATTGCTGTCTCTGATAGATTTACAATGCAAGTTCTTCAGCGAT
>NW_020203038.1:18434-21037 GCF_001531365.2 Cynara cardunculus var. scolymus | reverse complement strand
CTCTGAAATCTGACTTCACCTTCATAGTCAAGTAATATAACTCCTAACTCAGGTTTAAAATGCACAGAGTTGGGTGTATAGGGACCCTTATCTGGCAATTCAAGATTCAGCATAGAAATGTCTGTACTCTGATGACCCTTCAGGACTTCATCTAAGGAGACCCTTATTTCATGTTCGTTCCTTAGGAATGGTCTATCATTAGGATTAGAGAGTTTGAGTTTCTTCTTCCCACCTTTCTTCAGAGATGGCATGTCAGGGACCTTGACATACATGGACATCCTTTTGATGAGCTCGCTGATGGTGTTCTCGATAAGTGTCTTGTATCTCGACTTGGATTGCTGAATGGCTTGTCTGATCTCCATCCATTCGCTGTATCCACACTGGCCAAGGTAGGAAGGGTACTCGGTAACAGCATCAAGATTGTCCCTGGTGATGAGCATTGAGACTAGTGTTCCACCGTCTTTAGAACATCCGTTGATGCTGACGTTGATAATTGGGCGGGGACTGACTCTTTTTTTTCAGCTTTGCTTCGCTCCATCGCTTGTCCTTTTCCGCTAGCTTCAGGTTCTTCTCATGCTCAGCTTCTGCAACAGAAAGAAGTTTAGCTTGGGCTTGGACAGCGTTCACCGTTTTCTTGGACTTCTTCTTGGGAAGGACTTTTTCAGCTAGTGACTTGGCCAGCTTCAAGCTGTCTTTAGTCTGCTTCTTTTGAAGCTCTAGCTTTTCTTCAGCCCTTAATGCCTCGAGTCTTTTAGCTTTAGACAAGAAGTCGAACTCACAACCACCAAAGGTACGAAGAGGGATTTTTACTCTAGTCTGGTCGAGTGACTCCTTCAGCTGAGACATCTGCTGGTCGGTAGGAGCACAAGAGACGGGTTGATCAGGTACCCGCTCCAGTCGACCGCAAGTTGTTGATGGAATATGAAGTTGATATTTTGAAGTAATCACTACCTGAGAGGTAGAGTCTTCAAACAAATGTTGTTGAGGGATATTGAACAATACCTTCAAGTTTCTTTCTTCAGCAACCGCCTTGCCTTTCGACTTGGGGTCCTGGTTCCCTGATGGAGTCGATTCACCTTGCCTTTGCTCCCCCTGGGATGCAAAATCCCTGAGAGCAACTCCCTTGGTGACGGTTGATGGCTTTTGGTACTTGATGGTAAAGTCATCTTCATCATCATCGTCGTCATCGCCATCTGGATCACTTCCAGGGTCTGGAATGGTAGGTTCATCATCATCTTCATCATTATCATCTGCATCATCATCATCATCATCATCATCATCATCATCATTATCATCATCATCATCATCACCAGCAGTAGTGATGGTATGGGCATCATCCCTAGGGATGGCATCGACATCCTCAGCTGGAGCAACTTTGGTGGTCGGGATTATAGGAGCAGCAACCGCTTCAGTTCTGAGAGCCTTAGCTTCAACTACAACTGAAGCTGATACTGGACCAACAGCCTGAGAAGGGGTAAGCACATCATCGGATGATTCACCAGCGTTGGAATTCATCTCCCCCTCTCTGGCTAAGACTTGAGAGGATTGGCCAGAGAGTTTGTCCAAGCGCTGAAGATGGAGAACCATTATACCCTCTAGCCTTTGCAAATCACTGGCTAGAGTTGTTGTTGCCTCACGCGTCTCATGGAGCTGGGCGCGATCACTGGCAGAGAAAGAAGGTGGGATCACTAGAGCTGGTTGATGGACAGCATCAAGGATCTGTTGAAGAAGGCCAGTCTGCTGATCAGCGATAGCCTAAGCATCGTCAGCCTTGCTGTGAAGAACAGCAATGGCATCGGTGTTGGCTTGAACATCTTCTTTGAGAGTCTGGATATGACTCTGAACTTCTTGAACGTCCGCCCGGATGGCAAGGTAGTTCGCATCAAGATCACCCTAGTGGGGCATCTCTTGGTGAACTTCGTTGATCCTGCAGAGGACGGTATCACCGGCTGGAAGGAGAAGTTTGATGTCTGATGCCATATCATAGGTATCATCGATCTCTTCATCTCCTCCATCATTTTTCTCTCTTTCTTCCTCTTCCACTTCCTGAGCATCAGACTGATGCATCGAAGAAGGACCTACAAAAGAAGAAGTATGAGCTGAAGGCTCAAGATGAGAAGAAAAGAAAGAGTAGGAAGATGGAATACCTGAGGGGCCATCAGTGACATCTAAAATATTGTCACTGGCGTGAGCAAAGATGTCCTCGAGAGGATGGACATCTGTATGCAAAGGAGCATCGAGAAGGGCAACCTCAGGTCCAGTGGTGCGCGTCTCAGTATCAGGAAGGATAGTCGCTGATACATCATCGACATGTGTAAAGACCAAGGAAGGAGTAGAAGAGAAAATGGTTGAGAAAAGATGTGGGTGTTCAGTGGTGGTGGCACTGATATTCACACCTTCAGTGATTTGGGTCACTGAGGTGGTGAGGGTAGGTACCACTGATACGACAGTGATGGGAGAGATCACTGAAGAGATGGGAGGGTGAGCAGAAGACGCCTTGGGGATAAGGCTAGTTTCAATAACTGAAGCCTTTAGAGAGGCTCCAGCTAGGGACGTGGCTGTCCCTTTTTTGGACTTCTTGGCTCTTTGAAGAGAATCAAGAG
>NW_020203038.1:14232-18238 GCF_001531365.2 Cynara cardunculus var. scolymus | reverse complement strand
AAGGTTTCCTTCTTTGGGGTAAAGATCTTTAAAGATCTTGGTAAACACCATTGAAAGAAACATGGTGTAAGGCATCACCTTTTCTCGCTGGCACTTATTCAGCTTGAGCACCAGGTCAAAGAAAATGACCGCAACATAATTTATATTGCGATGCTGAATCGCAGATACACCTATGATCAAGGCGATCCTAGAGGCCTGGTCCTGACCTTCAGTTTTTCCACCCATGCACTGGATGAAATAAGAAAACAGGTATTGCCAGATAGCTGACATCCTGTTCTTCTCAATCTTCGTCAAGGACTTCAGAGGGGCGTTGGAGTCCTTCTTCATTGGCTACTGGTAGCCAATGGCATCGAGAAGCTCGATGATCTCGGCGGTAGAGGGTTCGCTGTAGAAGGGGCCCTTGGGAAGACGCAGAGGCGACCGAAGCATGGGAACACCAAAACTCACTTCCATGCGATTGAAAGTGAAGTTGATCTGCTCAGCCTTGCGTCCAGGCTTGATTTCGACTTCGACAACTTCAGCAGTGAGCTAGAACTGCTGAAGAAGTTCTTTCACCATGACGGGCTCATGGTTGAGTGCGTAGCCCATGGACGACTGTTTGAGAAAATCAGCCGTATCTTGGTAATGTGCCTTGGAGGAAGGTATCTCTAACAAGGCAATGTGGTTGTTAGCCTTGATGGAGATCTCATCAATGGAGAAGTTGACGTTCTTGGTAGCCATCTGAGGAGATCATATGAAAAATGTAGTGCGTAATAGCTCACTGATCGAGCGCTCTTGCGCCTGCAATCCGAACTGAGGACGGGTTTTTGGAGTTAGCTCACCCTCGCGATCAAACAGGTTAGTTAGAATTAAGCCAAGAGTTTTTGGTTAAGATTATGGAAAAAGTTTTTGAACAGGTAAAAACTTCGTTTGAAAAATCCTCAAAGAAGATTTAGGGTTTTTCAAGTAGAAAGTGTATAAAGAAATAAGATTATAACCAAGAAGGAGATGATTAAATAATCTTTATAGTTTAAAGTATTAAAAGAACAAAGTTCTTAAACAGATTAAACATTTCTTAGAGCAAAAGAAAGAAGAAGAAGATATTGACCTTTGATGATTAAATAGACAGGTCAAAGAATTTTGGGAGAGTTGAGAGAGTTCTTGCTTTGGAGAGATCTTAGCAGAGTTTTGTCCAAGAATTTTTGTAAGCGTAAAGAGAAAAGTGGAGAAGAAGCCTCATATTTATAGGTAGGAGGAGAGAGAAATAATATGAGGGAGAGAAAAGACGACGGTTCGGGAAAGTGGTCATGATGAAAAATATACCATGTTCTCATCCATGATTGGATGGCATTAAATGAGGTAGTGTAATGACAGAACCTTTTGTGCGTCTCAAAGCGTTGCGCAATAGTAAATAGAAAATGTCGTCATAAAAACGGTTAATTAACTATTTTCTTTTAAAAACAAATAGTTTTTAAGAAAACGAAGAGTCATACAGTGTCTAAGAAAACACTGATAAGACCATTTAAAACATTTTATCACTGAAAAGAAAGATTCAGTGAGGATTTTAAGGCATCAGATTCAGTGATAAGAGAGTCACTGAAACTGGCATTTAAAAAATCATTTTAATCACTGATAAGAAAAGATTCAGTGATCGTTTTGAATTTCAAGAAAAGTATAAAGATATACTTAGAGATGTGGTGAGTGTTGAGAATCACTGAGACCACCTTTTAAAACATTTATTACTGAAGATGAGAAAGCTTCAGTGAAGGTTTTAAGTTGAGAAAAGAGAAGAGTAATCATACCTGAGAGAGAATAGATATATTTACTCAAAAATTCAGTGTTAGAGATAGAGCACTGCATCATTTCACTTACTAAGTGATGTATAATAGCTGAAGATTAATCTTCAGTGTTCAACATACCCAATTCGCTGATCAAGAAATTAAATCTTGTCTCATCAAGAGGCTTGGTGAAAAGGTCAGCGAGTTGATACTCAGTTGGAACRAAGTGAAGTTCAATATCACCATTCATAACATGATCTATGATAAAATGATATCGGATCTCAATATGTTTGGTCTTGGAGTGAAGTATAGGGTTGTTTGCAATAGCAATAGCACTATCACAATAAATAGGAACCTTTGAAAACTGAAGATCGTAGTCCAGCAGCTGGTTTTTCATCCAAAGAATTTGGACACAGCAACTACCAGGAGCTACATATTCAGCTTCAGCTGTTGATGTGGACACTGAATTTTGCTTTTTATTTGTCCAGCTCACCAGCTTTCCACCTGTAAGCTGACAGCCTCTTGTGGTGCTTTTCCGATCAATTTTGCAACCTGCAAAATCAATATCCGAATAACCAATAAGGTCAAAACCTGAACCTTCAGGGTATCAAAGACCCATATTAGGAGTTCCCTTAAGATATCTGAATATGTGTTTTACGGCGATCAGATGATATTCCTTAGGTTCAGCTTGATATCTTGCACATAAGCAAGTGGAGTACATGATATCAGGTCGGCTAGTTGTGAGATACAACAAGAAGCAGATCATTCCTCTGTAAACAATAACATTTACAGGCTTTCTATTTGGCTTCTTGTTGAGAGTGAGTGGAGGAGCCATTGGAGTCTTCATAGATGAACTATTGGATAGATCAAACTTCTTCAGCATGTCTCAAACATACTTACTTTGATTGATAAAGATACCTTTATCAGTTTGTTTGATCTGGAGACCTAAAAAGAATGTTAGTTCTCCCATCATGCTCATCTGATATTCTTTCTTCATGCGTTCGTCGAAACGAAAACTTAAATAGGGATTAGTGGAACCAAAAATAAAATCATCGACATAAATTTGGACGAGAATGATGTGACCTTTAACTTTCCTAAGAAATAAGTTCTGGTCAATCTTTCCACGAGAGAATTTCTCAGAGATGAGAAAAGAAGAAACGATATCATACCAGGCACAAGGAGCCTGCTTTAACCCATAAAGTTCTTTATCCAACCTATAGACGTGGTTTGGATACTTGGGGTCAAGAAACCCTGGAGGTTGTTCAACATAAACTTCCTCTTAACGTTTTCCATTAAGAAAAGCGCTCTTTACATCCATCTGAAATACCTTGAAGTCTTTATGGGAACAAAGGCTAGAAAGAGTTGAATTGCTTCGAGTCTACCCACTGGTACGAAGGTTTCGTCATAGTTGATTCCTTCTTCTTATCTATAACCCTGAGMAACAAGCCGAGCCTTGTTGCGGGTTACCACACCATTTTCATCCAACTTGTTACGATAGACCCATTTGGTGCCTATCACTGATTTGTCAAATGGATGTGGGACAAGGTACCAGAATTTGTTCCTATCAAACTCAATGAACTCTTCTTGCATAGCAAGAACCCAACTAGGGTCAGAGATAGCATCATTGATTTTATTGTGTTCAACTAAAGAAAGAAAGTTGACGAAGAGACATATATTACCTAGACCATGACGTGTCTTGATACCTGCATCTGGATCACCAAGAATTTGATGAATTGGATGGCTTTTAGTCCATTGCTGAGCCGGTAGAGGAGCTTCATCTGAATAGGTAAGTTCAGGTATGGAAGATGAGGCTTCAGCAGCAGTTTCTTCAGCAATAGGGACTATTGCTAATGGAGCCTCAGATTCAGCAACTGAAACAGGTTCAGAAACTGAAGGTATTATATTCACTGATGGATCAGTGTTTGAAGTAGAAGGAGGCACATAGCTAATGGAAACTGCAGCGATCTCTGAAGAAGATACATTGGAGTGACTAGCTGCAACTGGAATGATGAGTGGATCATCTTCAGCTTTGAGAGATTCAGTGTTAAGAGGAGCACTATAAGAAGCTTCAGGTTGTCCATAGTGAGAGAATATCCAGTTTTTTAATTCATCCTCATCATTTGAGATGGGTTTTGAATTAGCTGACTGAGATTTGTCAAAAGTGACATGAATAGATGCCTCTATTGTTTGTCTTCGTTTGTTGAATACTCTGAAGGCTTTGGATACAGAAGAATATCCAAGAAAGATTC
>NW_020203038.1:0-13934 GCF_001531365.2 Cynara cardunculus var. scolymus | reverse complement strand
ACAGCTTCAGCCCATAATTGAGTAGGGAGATGGGATTCGCTAAGCATTGATTGAGCAGCCTCAATGATTGTTCGATTTCGTCTTTTAACGGCCCCATTCTGTTGAGGAGTTCTCACTGAAGAAAAGTTGTGAGAGATTCCCTTGTCCTCAAATAAGTTATCCATAGTACTGTTTTTGAATTCAGTACCATGGTCACTTCTGATAGATCGTAATTTAACATTGTTTAGTACTTCTATCTTTTCGATGAACGAAATAATTTCTTCAGGTGCTTCATCCTTGGATCTGAGAAAAAAAATACCCAATTGTACCTGACATACTCATCAACAATAACAAGTGTGAACTTCTTTCCAGCTAGGGATTGCACGTTGACTGGACCAAAGAGATCCATATGCAATAGCTGAAGAGGCGCAGTCACTGAAGAGATTTGCTTCGACTTGAAGCTAGCTCTTGTGTGTTTTCCTTTTTCACAAGCTAAGCAAAGAGATTTCTTTGCAAACGAGTGTTGAGGAAGACCAATGACAAGATCATTTCTTGATAGCTCACTGAGTGTCTTGAAGTTGAGATGTTGAGATGAGATAGCCATTTGTGACATATCCAGTTAATATCTGATGAGGCTTTGGAGAAGAAGCAACTATTCTCGGTGAGGGAAGAATTCATGTTGATGATATATACGTTCTCTAGACGAGAACCGGTTAGAGCAACCTTATCATCTTTGTCAAGAACATCAGATGAATTCTTTGAGAATTTAACTATATAATCTTTATCACACAGTTGGCTGATGCTAAGAAGATTGTGCTTCAGTCCTTCAACATATGCAATGCATTTGAAAGTAGTTGCACCATTGGTTAATATACCAAAACCTTTGGTATATCCTTTTCCATTTCCATTGAAGGTTACAAAAATTCCTCTTTCTTCCTTTAAGTGAGTTAGAAGAGATTTATCTCCAGTCATATGTCTTGAACAACCGTTGTCCAGATATCATATGCCTTTAACATCCTGAGTAGAAGAAGAAGATGGCTCAGAAGAAGTAGATGCTTCTGAAGATCCTTCATCTGCATCTATGGCCATCAGGAAGACATAGGACTTATCCTCCTCATCCGAAGATGATTCATCGGATGACTCAACCCAATCATGCTCTTCAGCAATAAGGCCTTTATCATTTCGCTAGTTGTTCTTCATCTTCTTGTACTTCTCTTTCAGTTTTGAGTACTTCTCATCTTTGGTCCTGAAGGGGAAAGGATCTTTAGAAGATGGCGTCGTAGTCTTCTTTGATCTGCATTCATCTGCAAAGTGTCCGGGCCGGTGACAGTTGTAGCAGACAGCTGAAGCCTTGTCTATCCTTTCAGACTGACAGCTGACGAGATCTGCGAAAGTTGCTCTTACTAGCGAACCTCCTAAATGACTTAGTCAGGAGTGCTAGGGACTCATCAAAATATGTTAAATCAGATTCTGGAATGTCCTCAGAGATAGAAGAATCTATCTCCGTGATAACAACAGGAGGAAGAGAAGAAACAAACGGGGTAGAAGAAGTTTCAACTGAAGAAGCTTCAGAGATCAAAGCCAGAGAAGGTCTTTTCATTTCCCTGGATTCTTTTACAAGATTCCTTTTTCAGTTGACGATATTGCTCATGGTTAAGCAGAATCCTGTATAAGGTAGAAAGAGAAAGAATGGACATGTCATTTGACATCTTGAGACACATGGAAAAGGTGTCCCAAGACTCAGGAAGGCATTCTAGAAACTTGGTTAAAGTTTCAGAATTAGAATATTCCCTTCCGACAGCCCTAAGATCAATAAGATGGCAGTTAAATCTCTGATGTACTTCAGACAGCGTCTCAGACTTTCCACAGAGAAAGGTTTCATATTGTCTTACTAGATTGATCTTTCTGGTCTCTTGAACCTGAGTGGTTCCTTCATATGGGACACAAAGTGTGTCCGACATAGATTTAGAAGTTTTGAGTTTCATCACTGAGTGATAAATCTCATCAGGAAGAGACATAGCTATTATAGACCGAGCACGCGTGTCTATAGCTATTTTCTTCTTGTCCTTATCGCTCCACTGATGTGGAAGATTTGGAATCTGCCGTTCAGAAATCGCGGCAGTCGTAGCTGTTGCTGGAATAGCCGGAGCAATAGCAAATGAAATATATGATCCATTTTCTATATAATGTGGAATTTCAGGATCCACACCTTCCAAAAAGAGAGACATCTGGTTCTTCAAGAGACTAAAGTTGTTAAGGACAAACTGGGGAGGTTTGGCAAGAGAGCCATTATCTTGTGTGTGTATGTGTGTTTGTAATTTGTAAAGCCATTTGTAAGCGCTAAAGTTATCTAAGAAAGGAGATAAACTAATACTGAAAACAGCTAAACACAGAGAGAGAAAGAAAACACTGCTCTGATATCAGTTGTTGGTCCCTTGAGGGTCTACAAGATTAGTAAAACAAAGTGTAGAAGGGGGGGGGGATGAATACAAACACAATATTTTCAAATTTAAAATATATATTGATAAAGAAGATGAATACAAATTTTACAAGATTGTTTGCGGAAAGATAAGGTGATAAAAACCTATCTAAACAATCTTTAGTTACACACTAAGTCTTAGCAAATACAAGAAAAGAAATGTTGTAGAGAAGATCCTTTACTTAAGCTAGAAAATGCTTGAAGTAAGAATTAGGGTTAGAGAGTTAGTTGTTCGCACTCTGCATGGAGAAGAAACACTTCAATTTATACCCAATGCATTAAATGAACATTTAATGCAATATGGTAGGGTTAGAGTGCGTGTCAAGCCTTAAGAGGAAGACTTGTCCTTTGCTACAGTGAATAGTATAAAAAGCACTATTCATGAGCAGACATCCTTACCTAAAGTTGCTGGACAATAGCGTCGACTAGTCGGCTCCGTACCGTACCAACTCTCATAAGGGTATGGGTTTTGTCCTTTGTGTGTATAAGGACAAGACAACAATAGTCATGCTAAGCAAGCTTCCTTTGATCGCTGAATGCTGGAATGACCTGAAGGTCTCTTCATCATTCGCTGAAGCTTGAGAAGTCTTCACACATATGTAGACAGACTTGTAATCACTAAATACCACTTCAGATCATGCACTCGTCAGTCTCTAATCTTCAGTTTCAGTCTTCAACGTTTGCTGAAGGTTCTTTGGTGTGAGTGTTGTCTTCTTGAAGTATTGTTGTGTCTGATAGATTTACAATGCAAGTTCTTCAGCGATCACTGAACATACTCAGTGAAGGTCGCTGGAAGCGAAAAGACAGAAACATAAATACAACGTATAAGTGAAAAGAGATTATCCTCAAAGCACTGAGAGAGGATCAACAGGGTTTTTTAGGCATGATGTGAAAACATATAATTAAAATACATAAGTATGCATGGTTATATATATATATATATATATGCATAATTATGTGTTTTACATACATATATTGGAAATGCATGCATAAGAAGTATGCATGGATGAATGTAGTATATGGAATGCATGCATGTGGGAGTGATGAGAAGCCGACTTTCCTGTTAAGGAAAGTATAGATAGAGGGTGAAGTTAATTTGTGAAATTCTTGCCACTTTTGAGATTATAGTGAGCAGTTTCAAGAAGAAGAATTGATTGGATTGTTTTCTAGAATTTTAAGACAAAACTATTTCAAGGTGAGTGGTTAAACATTTTAAGATACCTTGAATTTGCATGACTGATTTTTTATTAGAAACTTGTCATCCGGATTAAACTCTAAATCGGACAAAGAGATGTCCGGATTGTTCTAAATTGGACACGTGTTGTTCGATATAACCTTAAATCGCTCATAGTATTGTGCGTTTTAAAAAGATGGTGAGATTTTGAATTATGTAAATCGGATATGACCTTTGAACGAAGAAGTAGGAATATGATCAAGTTGCCCGATATGTTTATAAATCAAATGATGTATTATACGGTTTAGATATAAATCGGACAAGTCTTAATTGAGGAAAATGTTCTCCGGATTTGTAAATCGGACAAAAGATTTTGAGTTGTCTGAATTTGTAAATCGGATAAGGACTTGTGTTGTCCGGATTTGTAAATTGGACAAGGATTTGTGTGCTGTCCGGATTTGTAAACCGGTTGAATGAGACTACGTGTTGTCCGAATTAGATAATCGGCCAAGGCTTGACCGGAGATGAAGTCCGGCCAAGTCTATAATGACCGGATTTGTGCTCTAATTAAAATATTGTTCAACCAATCATTATTTTTATCATTCTTTATGATGATAAAGAATGAGAATTTTGATAAAGATGATTTCGAACTGATGATATTCCATTATAACGTTTTATGACTGGGGTCTGTTCTAATTGGAATTATTTTGTAAAATGATTTATGAGGAAATAAGGGTGGCATATCAAGAAGAGGTGTACCATGAGATAAGGGCGGCATATCAAGGAGAGGTGTACCATGGGATAAGGGTGGCATATCAAGGAGAGGTGTACCTTTGGATATAAGTGTGGCATTTGTATGTGTGATGTGAAAAAAATAACTCTTACTATTATATCCTTTAAGATTACTGTGATTTGGRATCTTTATTTCTTTGTGATTTAAAGATTTAGAATCAGGGTTCTTATTGGAAATCATAGTATGGATGTTATTGAGAAGGGGATAACAGGTTTATGGTCTGAAACTTTGATTAAACCTTGTTTGGAATAAAAAAGCTTTAAAAGTGGCATTATGTGAAACCTGGTTGGTTCATACCTATTTGGGTTTTGATGTATTATCTAAAAGCAGAGAGTTTGACTTGAAAAGTTGAAAGGTACTGGTAATATGTTTTTACTTGTTCATATATTTGTTATATGTATGAAAAGTTGTTTTAAATAAAGTTTTGGTGATTTTTGCCCTGCAATAACATAAAAAAGGAACTCACTAGACCTACCGGTCTAACCCTCGTTTTGTGATTTTCAATATGTGTTGTAGGAGGTTCACACGGTAAGGGAAAAGGGAAAATATAATATTTTCCTATTTGCATATATGCTAGAAGATTTGTCTATGATATGTAAAGTTTTGATAGTCGAACATTGATTAGTGGAAGAATTGTATTTGGAATTTTTGGACCATGTATTTTGTAATGGTAGATTCTTGTACTAAGGGACCTATGTGGTGTATAAACATGTATTTCTTATGTATGAAGTATGTGTTACATGCAATGTGTGGTATGGGGTGTTACATAAGGTGGTATCAGAGCCTGAGTTTAAGGGATTTAGGTATTTAACAGCATAATACCTAGACTTAAACTATTTCGTTGCATGTTAAGGGTCCCGGACATAGTGTTAGACCCCATAAGTATTATGCATGAGGTAATGAAGACAAACAAGTGATGAAGAACCAGAAGGCCGATGGAAGACTTCAAGGAAAAATGACTAAGTCTGAAGAACAACCAGAGGGTCGATGAACTGACCAGTGATGCGATGGAAAGTGCATCTCCATAACCCCTCTAGATACTAACACTTGGAGTTTCCTTCACTAGTTCAACCATAGGTAAGCAATGAAGATATGAAGATAAGGTTGAACGCATATCCCATGGAAAACAGCTGGAGATAATCATTCTACAGCTGGATTCTACAAAGTTTATCTTGTTTTAATGTTTATCCTTATTATAGATAAGCTTTATCTGTTAGTAGAAGATTAGCTAAATAGTCTCGCTAGATAGTTATCTTTTTATTAGCCTACTAGTATAAATAGGTGATTAGGCCTTATTCTAATAAACGATGCTTTTACGTTTTTACATTAATATTGAATAGAGTGAAATCATTGGCACTCAAGATTGTTCTTTGAATGTTCATACATTGTTCTTGAGTGTTCATCATTTTGTACATTAAAATACTATAATTTGGTTATTCTTAACTTGATTATTAGTGTTATTGAGAGATCTGAGATCAACACATAGTTAGCACCATTGGAAATATATATGATGAGTTAAAAGAAAGTGTGTAAGGTAAATTTTAATTACATCTGGCTAGTGTAATTATGAATTTACAGGTACATATCTGGACTTGAATACTTCATTGTATTTGGGAATGTGAATACGTGATTATTAACACTAAATTATGCAGATGTCTAGCCAAACACGGAGATATGAGAGAATTGCTCATCGTGAGTCAGAAGAAAGAGAAGAATCACCCGTAAATCTTCCAACCAGTACATCTGGAAATAGAGGTCGGGGAAGACCAAGGGGAAGAGGCAGAAGAAGAAGCCAGACACAAGGAAGGGGTCGGGCTGAAATACATTATGAGCATGAAGAATCCCATGCTGGGAATGATCAGGTGGGATCAGTGCCACACACATAATATGACAGAGACATGTTGGTTGAGGAAATGGGGAGGATAAAAAAAACCTTAACGTCTATTATGGGAATACCAACAAGAGTGGAAGCGGAAAGAGTGGAAGTACATCCCTCTGTTCCGGTTGCTCATAACAAGGAATGAGACATTAAAATGTTCCTAACTTGTAAACCACCAACTTTTTCTTGAGAAAGAGATCCAGTAAAGGCTATATGCTGGATAAGGAGACTGAATCTGTGTTCAACACCATCCGGTGTCCAGAAACTTTTAAAGTTCGATTTGCTGTATTAGTATTGAAGTCAAATGCCCTGTTTTGGTGGGAAGTCGAATCGTTGGCCAGAACAGATGTCTTACAAACATTATCTTTGACATAATTTGTGAACCAATTTAAAGATCAGTTTTTTTCTAAGATGGATGTACGGAAAATGGAAGAAGATTTCTTGAAGTTGGAATAGGGCAATGGAAATGTTCGAGAATACACTGACAAATTTATTGAATATTCTCAGTTCGCTAAACACTATATTTCAATAGAGTCTAGGAAAGTGGAAAGGTATATCTGGGGATTGAAACCTTCAATCCGTGAATTCGTGATCGCTATGAAATCTACTACCTTTTCACTAACTGTGGATGCGGCAGAAGTGACATAACGGAATAAGAATCGACAATCAGAGGGTAAGGTTGTTGAGAAAAGAAGATGGGAAGGGCCTTCATCTAACTTTTGAGGGCCAAAAGCAGTAAAATATGATAATAGATCTGAACAAAAGGTTGAAGAGAAAGTCTATACACAATGCCGAGCATTAACTGCTAGGAAAGAGAAAATAAAAATAGCTGTTAGGTCTGAGCAAGATACGACTTATTTTAAATTAATTGCACATGTTCATCAAGGTGACTGCAAGATAGATCTAATGAAGTGTTACAAATGTGGCGAGGTAGGTCATTTGTCAAGAAGCTTCCCAACCAATAGAAGATGTTTTAATTGTAATTCCCCATATCATATTTGGCCTAACTATCCGTTGTTGAAAAATCCGCAGTTAATTGTGGGGAGTAATGTGTCGGGTACTCGGGGAAGACCTACAGTATCCAGAGGAGGGCAAGGAGGGGCACGGGGAAGGTCCTTCCAGATGACAAAGAATGAGGCAGAGGCTGCTCCAGATGTAGTAACAGGTACCTTCCTTTTGAATTCTATACGTGCTAAAGTATTGTTTGATTCTAGTACAAACTTTTCGTTTGTATCACCATCGTTTGCTCACATTGCATGTTTGAATTCTATGTTACTTGATGATGAATTAGTAGTTGATACTGCTAATAGTCAGGAATCTGTTACTAGTGTATTCAATAACTGCATTATTGTTATTGAGGGGTGTGAGCTACCAATTTGGTTATTCCAAATGCCGATGAAAGAATTTGATGTAGTAGTGGGTATGGATTGGTTGGCAGAGCATCAGGCCAGTATTGTTTGTAATAAGAAAATGATCAGAATCATTTTGCCAGACCGAGGAACAATTGTTATTTATGGTGATCATCAGAATCATCGTACTAGCCTTTTGTCTGTGTTGAAAGCTCGAAAGTGTATCCGAAAGAAGTGTTAGGGATGTTTGGCATATGTGATTGATGCAAAGAAAGAGAAAGAAAAACAAGAATTGATTCCAATTTTTAATGAATACCCAGAAGTCTTTCTAGAGGATTTGTCTGGTTTACCGCCAGATAGAGTCATCGAATTCAAAATTGATTTTTACTTAGGGCAACATCAGTAGCTAAGGCACCGTATCGGTTGGCTCCTTCTGAATTGAAAGAACTGGATACTCAGTTGAAGAATTTGCATGATAAAGAATTCATTCGAGCTAGCACTTCACCCTGGGGTGCTCCGGTCTTATTCATTAAGAAGAAAGACGGATTTATGCGAATATGTATAGATTATCGAGAATTGAACAAGTTGACCATCAAGAATAAATATCCTTTGCCAAGGATTGATGACTTGTTTGATTAACTGGTGGGAGCGAGTTATTTCTCCAAGATTGATTTAAGATCAGGGTATCATTAGCTTAAGGTCAGGGAGGAAGACATTGCTACAACAGCTTTCTGAACTATGTACGGGCATCATAAATTTTTAGTTATGCCGTTCGGTTTAACTAAAGCACCCGCAACCTTTATGGATTTAATGAATAGGGTATGTATGGAATATCTTGATAAATTCTTATTGTATTTCTCGATGATATTCTTATATACTCTAAAACTGAAGAAGAACACGCATAACATCTTCGCCTAATATTGGAACTATTGAAAAGAGAAAAGCTGTATGCAAAGTTGTCCAAGTTTGAATTCTGGTTAAGGGAAGTTCAGTTTTTGGTTCATGTCATATCGGAAGAAGGGGTGATGGTAGATCCAGTAAAAATAGAAGCAGTTGAAAAATGGGAAGCCCCAAAGACTCCTTCTGAAATCCGAAGCTTTTTAGGATTGGCAGGCTATTATCGTAAATTCATTCAGGACTTCTCTAAAATAGCCGTGCCATTGACCAAATTGACCCGGAAGAATGTTAAGTTTCAGTGGGAGGAAGAACAGCAAAAATCTTTCCAACTACTGAAAGATCATCTGTGCAGCGCCCCGGTGTTGACCTTACCAGATGGATCAGAAGATTTTGTAGTATACAGCGATGCTTCGAAACTGGGATTGGGATGTAATATTTGGGTTACGAGTTTTGATTTAAATTTTTTGAATATATATATATATATATATATATATGTATGTATGTTAGGAGGGTGGGATGTGTGTGATAGATTTAATAAAAGTTTTGTTTTGAGGGAAGGGAAAGTCGGCTGATGAAGCACCACCATCATCACTCTTTGCRTTTGCTATATATAGAAAATRGAGTTAGATGAAAAAGTTTACACACTTGCTATAACAGGAAAGTTTCCTTTGTGAATCTTAYRGATTGGCAKAAAAGAGAAGAGAATTTAGAGCTAYAGATATTTGAAGTCAAAATTCACAATAAAAGGTGAGTGTATRCTGCTTTAAAGTATTGGTTATTGCTTCTTTTATTAGTAAAATCTGCTACTTATGAACTGTATTACATAAATATTTGGTTAAGTCCTTAAACCGGACAAGGAGTGTCCGGAGTTCTCCTTAAATCGGATAAAGGGTGACCGGATATTTCCTAAACCGGTTAAGTGTTGTCCGGATATCTTCTTAAACCGCCYAAGTGTTGAYCRRTTTATTCTTAAACCGCCCAAGTGTTGTCYGGTTTAGAGCTAAACCRYTCAAGCYKTGTYCGRATTATCAYRTTTTGTTCTAAGTCTTTGTCCGGACTTGATATCCRGACAGTGATGAYYGRATTCCTTATCCGRCTAAAATTGATTAAWGTTACATTCCGCGAGAGAGATGAAATGGCGGTGTAACCRYGAGAGAGATGAAATGGCGGTGTAACCGCGMGAKAGATGAAAAKATATGTTATAAATATTGATAAAATGTTTGTGATATACAGGTTTGATTCTAAACTGCTGGTTTATAAAGTATGTTGTTGGTATGAGTTATATACACTCACTAGACCTTTTGGGTCTAACGCTCAGTTGTTGGACTAACCGRTTTTGCAGGTCATCATACYTYRCAGGATAAAGGAAAGGRAAAMGTTTAATRTTGATGACATTTGTTTACTCATAAATGTATTAAATAAAGTTTTTGTTAGTCTGTGTTTTGTAACAATACTATTTTTAGTATTATGAGAATATGTATGTGGATTATCTGTATATGGAAATTGTGGGATGTTACAGTTGGTATCAGAGCCTTAGTTTAAGGGATTTGGGTATTTGCAAAATACTTAGACTTAAAGTAGAGGTGCGGAAGTTATGATAATAGGTTTCACTGGGTCTATGAACATGGGAATATGTTATAGCTGAACCTATTATGAAAAAGATAGATTATATATGACTGATATAATCTGAGTTATGGATAGACATGAGGATAAATGTGTTATTATATTGTGATTATGAGAATAATCATGTGTGTTTAAATGTGACAGAAAAGTTATATACTGAGAAATGGCAGATAATCCCAATCAATCAGAAAGGACCTCTACTGGTTATGGAAGAGGTCGGGGAAGAAGAAATGTGACTCAAGGAGAGGATCCAAAAAATGTGATGACAATAGAAACGCAAAGTCGTAGCAGGGGTCGAGGAAGAGGTAGAGGTGCTAGACAAGAAACTCATGGGGAACAGGAATTGTTGGCACAAGAAAGTTCAATGTCTGGCCGTGGTAGAGGAAGAGCAAGGGGTGGACATAATGTTTCTGACCCCAGATATATTACCCAGGAAATGTTGGCAGCAGAGTTGGGAAAGTTCCAAGAAAGTATAGTAAATTTATTGGGGCGTACAGCCCAAAATAATCCAGAAGTGGTAAGAAATTCCGATTATCAGGAGGAAGCCGGAGCTAGTACAACGGTAACTGGTACATCTGTACCCCTTACTTCATCCTCAATACAAAAAGGAGGAGATATCAAAATGTTTCTTGCTTGTAAACCTCCTAAGTTTTCTGGTGAGCGTGATCCTGTTAAAGCTATGTGTTGGCTTAAAGAAATAGAACTGAGTCTGCAAATCAGTAAAAGTGCAGAAGAGGAAAGAGTCATGTTTGCTATATCTCATTTAAGATCAAGTGCTTTGTACTGGTGGGAAGTTCTGTCCAGTTCAGATCCAGATATTCTGAAAACCATGCTGTGGGAAGAATTTGTGGTTAAGTTTAAAATGCAGTATTGTCCTGAAGCTGCAGTAAGAAAGTTGGAAGATGATTTCCTTCGTCTTGAACAAGGAAACATGTCAGTCCGCCAGTATACGGAAGTTTTCATGGAGCAATCTAGGTTTGTTGAAGCCTATATTATATCTGAAAACAGCAAAGTGAGAAAGTACATCTGGGGTTTAGAATCGAATCTTCGGAAATATGTGATATCCAGGAATCCGACAACATTTCAAGCGGCAGTTGATGCTGCTAAAATACTAGAACAAGACATTAACCGACAACCACAAGAAAAGGTTGGAGAGAAAAGAAAGGGGGAAGCTACAGTAACTGATTTTCGTAGGCCGAGGTTTATGGAAAATTTGAATCGGCCAGTCTCAAGATTTGCTGATAGGGTGTATACCCGATGTCATAAAAATACATCAGGGAAATTGCAATACAGAATCTCGAGTATGTTTTAAATGTCAGGAACCAGGACATATAGCTCGAGATTGTCGAACGACACGGAGGTGTTTTACTTGTAATTCGTCTCAACATGTAAATGCCGATTGTCCATAAGCAAAGGGTCGAGGGTCTGGTTTTATTGGAGGAAGGGGATATGGATATTCTGGAGGCCGAGGACCTGGTTATGTGCCAACTGGTCGTGGACAAATGGATAATCGTGTTAATTCAAGTGGTAGAGGAGAGATAAGACGTGGGGAGTCTGCGAAAGGGAGAGCCTTTCAGATGACGAGAGGCGAGGCAGAAGAGCACCCTGAAGTAGTAACAGGTACATTCCTCGTTAATTCAGTATGTGCCAAAGTTTTATTTGATTCGGGTGCAAATCGTTCTTTGTGTCACCATCGTTTGTTAACTGTGCATATTTAGAATCTAAAGCATTGAGTGAGGATCTAATTGTGGAAACAGCAAACGATAGTGAAGTTTCAATTAAGGAAAGGATAGATGAATGCTTTATAAATGTAGAAGGGTGTGAGGTGCCTATACAACTATTTCCTTTGCCTCTAAGGGAATTTGATATAATTATAGGCATGGATTGGTTAGCTAAAAATCAAGCTAACATAGTTTGTGATGAGAAGATGATTCATATAGACTTACCCGAAAAAGGAAGGGTTGTGATTTACAGGGATCGACGGGATCGTTATTCTAGCCTTATCTCACTTTTAAAGGCTCGAAAGCATGTGCAAAAGGGATGTATTAGTTTTCTTGCATATGCTATAGATATGAAGAAAGAGAAAGAAAAGATGAAAGATATTCCAGTTGTGAAGGAATTTCCTAAGGTATTTCCAGAAGACTTGATAAGCTTACCTCCAGATCGAACAATTGAGTTTCAAATAGAACTACTTCCTGGAGCAGCACCCGTTGCACATGCACCATATAGATTAGCTCCTTCTGAATTAAAGGAGTTAATGTCTCAATTGAAAGAATTGTTGGATAAAGGTTTTATCCGACCAAGTACTTCCCCGTGGGGTGCGCCGGTGCTTTTTGTGAAAAAGAAGGATGGGTTCACAGGTTGATTTTTGAATGAGGATGTGCATTGATTATCGGGAGTTGAATAAATTGACAATCAAGAATAAGTATCCTCTCCCAAGAATTGATGATTTGTTTGATCAATTGGTTGGGGCTACTTATTTTTCAAAGATTGATTTGCGGTCCGGTTATTATCAATTGAAAATTCGAAATGAAGATGTGTCGAAAACGACATTCCGTACACGTTATGGTCATTATGAATTCCTGGTTATGCCATTTGGACTCACAAATGCGCCTGCAAACTTTATGGACATGATGAATAGGCTGTGTCGTCCCTATCTTGATAAATTTGTGATTGTTTTCATTGATGATATTTGGATATATTCTCGGTCGAAAGAAGAACATGCACATCATTTGAGATTACTTTTGGAATTGTTGAAACAAGAGAAACTATATGCCAAGATGTCCATATGTGAATTTTGGCTGCGAGAAGTTCAGTTTTTGGGGCATGCTATCTCAAAAGAAGGCATCAAAGTGGATCCTTTGAAGATTGAAGCCATTGAAAAATAGGAAGCTCCAAAGACTCCAACTGAAGTCAGAAGTTTTCTTGGATTGGCTGGGTATTATCATAAGTTTATACAGGATTGCTCTCGTATAGCTACTCCCTTAACGAAGCTAACCAAAAAGAATGTGAAATATGAGTGGGATGAAGCACAAGCTCAGGCTTTTCAGATATTGAAGGATAAGTTATGCAGTGCACCAATTCTATCTTTGCCAGATGGAATAGATGATTTTGTGGTATATAGTGATGCGTCAAAGATGGGTTTGGGTTGTGTACTAATGCAACGTGGAAAGGTAATAGCTTATGCTTCTAGACAGTTAAAAGATCATGAAAGGCAGTATCCTACTCACGATATGGAATCGGCGGCAGTAGTGTTTGCTTTGAAGATATAGAGGCATTATTTGTATGGAACGAAATGTCAAATCTTCACAGATCATAAGAGYTTGCAACATTTGTTCCAACAGAAGGATCTGAATATGCGTCAGAGAAGATGGTTAGAATTGGTAAGTGATTATGATTGTGAAATTTTGTATCATCCAGGAAAGGCAAATGTAGTGGCTTATGCGTTAAGTCGACAAGAAAAAAGTGGAACTATCAAAGCTATAGCTTTACGAGTTGAGTTGTTACCTAGTATTCAAGAAGAATTACGAGATTTCCAACATGAGGCAATAAAAGAGGATAAGATCAGATAGGAAAGATTGGGTGGATTAATATCTGATTTGGTGAAAGATGACAAAGAATTCTGGAAATTCCAAAATAGAATTTGGGTACCATGCTATGGTGATCTCAGAAAACGTATTTTAGATGAGGCTCATAAGTCACGTTTTGCAATTCATCCAGGTACAAATAAAATGTATCGGGATTTAAAGCAACATTATTGG
>NW_020203037.1:24573-25300 GCF_001531365.2 Cynara cardunculus var. scolymus | reverse complement strand
AAAAGGAAAGCCCAAAATGCACAAAAGCCCGATTTTTCTATTTTGACATTTTTCTTCACTTTAAAAGCCCACGATGACTAAATTTATTTAAATAGAAAGATTTTATATTTAAAACACGAAATCTTAGTATTTTATATAAATTGGGTATAAATTAGAGCATTTGATACTGTATAGGACATTTCGGATAATTTCGGACCGGAACCGGACTTTCTAAGCAACTACCGGAAATTCTTAAAATTTCTCAACTAAACTAATTTAACTAACTCCTAATCTATAAATTAACTTCAATAACACTAATATATTCTTAATAATAGCTAACCTGAGATTTCGAATTTGACTGCTGTCATATGATGCAAAAAAAAAAATGTGATACCCCAAATTCTCATGCTCTAGAATCCACATAAAGTTTAAGCTTAGGCTAAAAGAAGTCTTAACCTATTTCTCTTAAACTAAAGCTTTGATAACAACTTGTCACGCCCCGAATTTTTTTTCTTTCGAGTGTCGTGACGTCATTCTTAGTAACTTATGTCTTGATCAAAAATATGAACTTAAAATTTCAAACACACATAATATGTTTAACATAATTCGTTACATCATTGCGGAAGCGGAAAATACTTTAGCATAATCAATGCTAATTAAAATGTCTAATCAAGCATGATTTCAAAACATAGTCCCTTCTTTCTTCTATCACTCGTCTACTGACGAATGACACCTGAGATATATATAT
>NW_020203037.1:21877-24263 GCF_001531365.2 Cynara cardunculus var. scolymus | reverse complement strand
TCATCGTCATTTTTCACATTACACACATACTTGAAATATCATATTGATAATAACAAGTCATCATAATCTTTCTCATCAACATCACCTTTCATATCATGCATATATTTAAACATCATGCACATCAATATAATCAAGTTATCATCATATGCATATAAACATATCATGCATATATCATGGATAAAATACTTTTGTAATAGTCATGTATATATCCCATAAAAATCGCATAATGTACTCACCGGATAACGCAGATTATTCAACTAACGACGCTAACTGGCAACCTACAATTTATAATAACAAATAGCATATAAATGATTAATTTCTCCCAAAGGCTAACGTAAAAGTCAACTTATGGTCAACTACGTCGGCTAGGGTCAATCTTGGTCAACTATGCTTAAGAACGTTCCTCACATCAACTAAAATTATAGGAACGTGAGTTCCGACATAAGGTGTATCGTCTCGCTATATGTCTTAAGATGACTAAGTCTGGAAGAAGACTAGAGCCTCTATGAATGACCAGAGCCTCTGTGAACGACCAAAGTCTTTGTGGACGACCAGAGCCTCGGTGAACGACCAAAGTCTCTGTGGACGACCAGAGCCTCTGTGAACGACCAAAGTCTCTGGGGACGACCAGAGCCTCTGTGAATGACCAAAGTCTCTGTGGACGACCAGAGCCTCTATGGACGACCATACTTAGATAATAATTCAACACCAAGGACCAGAACCCCTCTGGTCTCTTTTCCAGAGCTTCTGGTCCTCACGACCAGAGCCTCTGGTTCTTAACCACTTAGAAAATATTTCAACACAGGACCAGAGCCCCTCTGGTCTCTCTTCCAGAGCTTCTGGTCTCACGACCAGAGCTTCTGGTTCCAAACCATAAGAATATATTTCGACATTCAGGACCAGAGCCCCTCTGGTCTATCTTCCAGAGCTTCTAGTCTCACGACCAGAGCTTCTGGTTGAACCAACCCATACTTAAATTCAACATCCAGGACCAGAGCCCCTCTGGTCTCTCTTCCAGAGCTTCTGGCTTCACGACCAGAGCCTCTAGTCCTACATGGACAACAAGATTAAGGGATTTACTTTCCATCGCCTCTGGTCCTATTGACCAGAGCCTCTGGTCCTATTGACCAGAGCCTCTGGTCCTACATGGACACTTTACGAGATTAAGTGTTTTACAGAGGACCTAAAAAGAAGCTAACCATAAAATAACATGAACGTTAGTTGAGTATTTTACCTCTAATCGACAAGCTCCGATTTCTCTCCCGATTCTCAACGAAAGTTCAAGAAGTTTGAATGAAACTGTAGAGCAAGGTGTAGCCTATTTATATATTGAGGTTTTTGTCGTAATAGTTGAATATTCGGACCAATAGGGAGCTCCAAAGGTGAGGTCGTTTTCGCCTCTGAAGTGCAGGTTTGAAGCGTAGGTACAAAACAGCCCCTCTGCAGTGCAGGTCTGTTGCGTAGGTACAAAACAGTCCATCTGCAGTGCAGGTTTGTTGCATATTTACAAAACAGGTCCTTCTGCATTGCACCTACTTACAGCTAACCCAACCCCTTCACTATCGCGAATTGACAACTTCCACCCATGACTTGACTTCTTCCTTCACTTTTGGTCTGATTTTTAAACTCATTTTAAGATTTCGATAATTATTTCCTCAACTAACCATATAAATATTCTAACACCTCCAATAAATTTAATAAATGAAAATTATCTATTTAAAGGCTCGTACGATACATATTTAAAATTTTGGGTTTTACAAAAGTGAAGAAGAAGTCTCATATTTATAGGTTGAAGGAGAAAGAAATAATATGAGAGAGAGCAAAGACGACGGTTCGGGAAAGTGGTCATGATGAAAAATATACCACGTTCTCATCCATGATTGGATGACATTAAATGAGGTAGCGTAATGACAGAACCTTTTGCGTGTCTCAAAGCGTCGCGCATAGTAAATAGAGAATTTCGTCATAAAGACGGTTCATTAACTATTTTCTTTTAAAAACAAATAGTCTTTAAGAAAACGAAGAGTCATACAGTGTCTAAGAAAGCACTGATAAGACCATTTAAAACATTTTATCACTGAAAAGAAGGATTCAGTGAGGGTTTTAAGACATTAGATTCAGTAATAAGAGAGTCACTGAAACTGGCATTTATAAAACGTTTTAATCACTGATAAGAAAAGATTCAGTGATCGTTTTGAATTTTAAGAAAAGTATAAATATATACTTAGAGATGTGGTAAGTGTTGAGAATCACTGAGACCACCTTTTAAAATTTTATCACTAAAAAGAAGAAAGCTTCAATGAAGATTTTAAGTTTTAGAAAAGAGAAGAGTAATCATACCTGAGAGAGAATAGATACATTTACTCAAAAGTTCAGTGTTAGAGAT
>NW_020203037.1:15259-16287 GCF_001531365.2 Cynara cardunculus var. scolymus | reverse complement strand
TGACGCTGGAGAACCATTGAATCCTCCAGCCTTTGCAAAGCATTGGCTAGAGTTGTTGTTGCTTCACGCGTCTCATGGAGCTGAGAGTGATCATTGGCAGAGAAAGAAGGTGCAAGCACTGGAGCTGGTTGATGGACATCATCCATGATTTGTTGAAGAAGACCAGTCTGCTGATCAACTATAGCCTGAGCATCATCAACCCTACTGTAAAGAACATCAATGGAGTTGATGTTGGCTTGAACAGCTTCTTGGAGAGTTTGGAGCTAACTCTGAACTTCTTGAACATCCGCCTAGAGGGCAAGGAAGTTCGCATCAAGATCGCCTTGGTGGGACATCTCTTGGTGAACTTCGTTGATCCTGGAGAGGACGGTATCAACGGCTGGCAGGAGAAGCTTGATATCAGATGACATATCATAGTCATCATCAATTTCTTCATCTCCTCCATCATATTTCTCTCTTTCTTCCTCTGGCACTTCCTGAGAAGGACCTACAAAAGAAGAAGTGTGAGCTGAAGGCTCAAGGTTAGAAGARAWGAAWRGRTAGRAAGATGGAATACCTGAGGGGCCTTCAGTGACATCAAAAGAAGTGTCACTGGTAGGAGCAAAGATGTCCTCGAGAGGATGGACATCCCTATGCTGAGGAGCATCGAGAGAAGCAGCCTCAGGTCCAGTGGTGTATGTCTCAGTATCAGGAAGGACAGTCGTTGATACATCATCGACATGTGTAAAGACCAAGGAGGGAGGATAGTAGAAAATGGTTGAGAAAAGACGTGGGTGTTCAACGGTGGTGGCGCTGATATCTACACTTTCAGTGATTTGGGTCACTGAAGTGATTGGTGAAGGTATCACTAATACGACAGTGATGGGAGAAATCACTAAAGAGCTGGGAGGGTTAACAGAAAGTGCCTCGGGGGTAAGGCTAGTTTCAATAACTGAAGCCTTTTGAGAGGCCCCAGCTAGAGACGTGGTTGTCCCTTTTTTGGCTTACTTAGCTCTCTGAGGAGAACCAAGAGTTGGTTGAGAAGAAGG
>NW_020203037.1:10375-15139 GCF_001531365.2 Cynara cardunculus var. scolymus | reverse complement strand
GCTTGGCTAGACGGGGGGGGGGGGGGGTTTCCCTTTTCATGGCCACCTGAGAGGAATAGTAGTCATGGACACAATGGAAGAAAGTGCCACATCACTGTCCCTCAGCTTATGATCCAGAATCCTAGATCCAAGCCTAAAAGTTGGAAGATTTCCTTCTTTGGGGTAAAGACTTTTGAAGATCTTAGTCAATACCATTGAAAGAAACCTGGTGTAAGGCACGATCTTTTCTTGCTGGCGCTTGTTCAGCTTAAGCACCAGGTCATCGAAAATGACCGCAACATAATTTATATTGCGACGTTGAATCGCAGAGACGCCTATGATCAAGGCGATCCTGGARGCCTRGTCCTGACCTCCAGTTTTTCCACCCATGCACTGGATGAAATGAGAAAACAGGTATTGCCAGACAGCTGACATCCTGTTTTTCTGAATCTTTGTCAAGTATTTGAGAGGAGCGCTGGAGTCCTTCTTCATTAGCCACTTGTAGCCAATGGCGTCGAGGAAAGTGATGATCTCGGTGGAGGAGGGTTCACTGTTGAAGGGACCTTTGGGAAGACGAAGAGCCGATCGAAGTGTAGAAACCCCAAAATTCACTTCCATGCGGTTGAAAGTGAAATGGATTTGCTCCATTGTGCGTCCAACCTCGTCTTGAACTTCGACCACCTCAGTAGTGTACCAAAACTGCTGAAGAAGTTCCTTAACCATGAGGGGCTCATGGTTAAGAGCATATCCTAAGGACGACTCTTTGAGGAAGTCAGCCGCCTCTTGGTAATGTGCTCTGATGGAGGGTATCTCTATCAAGGCAATGTGGTTGTTGGCCTTGATAGAGATCTTGTCAATGGTGAAGTTGACGTTCTTGGCATCCATCTGTATATTGTTAAAGAAGTAAAATAAATAGGAAGAAACAGATTGGTTAGAAATACACCAAGAGTATATGGTCAAAGAGTATAGAAAAAGTTTTTAAACAAGGAAAAACTTCATTTGAAAAATCCTCAAAAGATTAGGGTTTTTCAAGTAGAAGTGTATAAAGAAACAGATTTGTTAATCAAGAAAGATATGATTAAAAATCTTTACAGTTTAATGCATTAAGAGAACAAAGTTCTTAATAAGATTAAACACATTTCTTATAACGTAGTAAGAGAGAAGATTCTGACCTTTGAAAATGAAGAGGAAAGGTCAAAAAAGAGGTTTGAAGAGAGTGTTCTTGCTTTTAGAGTAATCTTAGCAGAGGTTCGTCTAAAGATTTTGAAAGCGTAAAGAGAAAAGTGAAGAAGAAATCTCATATTTATAGGTAAAAGGAGAGAGAAGAAATATGAGAGAGAAAAAGACGACGGTTCGGGAAAGTGGTCATGATGAAAATACTGTGTTTGTATTCATCCACCCCTTCTACAAACTGTTTCTCTTCTTGTAGACCCTTACGGGACCAACAAGTAGTATCAGAGCAGTGTTTTCTCTCTTACTTTGTGTTTGGCTTTTTTTTCTGTATTAGTTTATCTCTTCTTACATAACTTTACTGCTTACAAATGGCTTTACAAATTGCAAACACACACACACACATAAGATAATGGCTCTCTTGCCAAACCTCCCCGGTTTGTTCGTGACAACTTTAGTTTCTATAAGAACCGGATGTCCCTCTTTCTGGAAGGTGTGGATCCTGAAATTCCACATTATATAGAAAATAGACCATATATTCCATTTGCTATTGTTTCGGCTGTTCCAACAACAGGTATGACTACCGCGATTCCTGAACGGCAGATTCCAAAACTTCCACATCAGTGGAGCGATGAGGACAAGAAGAAGATAGCTATAGACACGCGTGCTTGGTCTATAATAGCTATGTCTCTTCCTGATGAGATCTATCACTCAGTGATGTAACTCAAAACTTCTAAATCCGTATGGGATACACTTTGTGTCCAATATGAAGGAACCACTCAGGTTCAGGAGACTAGAAAGATCAATCTAGTAAGACAGTATGAAAACTTTCTCTGTGGAAAGTCAGAGACGCTGTCTGAAGTACATCAAAGATTTAATTGCCTTCTTATTGATCTTAGGGCTGTCGGCAGGGAATATTCTAATTCTGAAACCTTGACTAAGTTTCTAGAATGTCTTCCTGAGTCTTGGGACACCTTTTCCATGTGTCTCAAGATGTCAAATGACATGTCCACTCTTTCTCTTTCTACCTTATACGGGATTCTGCTTAACCATGAGCAATCTCGTCAACTGAAAAGAAATCTTGTAAAAGAGTCCAGGGAAATGAAAAGCTCTCCTTTAGCTTTGATCTCTGAAGCCTCTTTAGTTGATACTTCTACCCCTTTTGTTTCTTCTCTTCCATCCATGGTCATCACGGAGATAGATTCTTCTGAGGAAATTCCAGAATATGATTTAACAGATTTTGATGAGTCCCTGGCACTCCTGACTAAGTAATTTAGGAGGTTCGCCAGTAAAAGAAACTTCCGCAGATCTCCTCAGCTATCCTTCAGGGAAAAGCCAAAGTCTGAAAGAATAGACAAGGCTTCAGCTGTCAGCTACAACTGTCACCGGCCCGGACATTTTGCAGGTGAATGCAGATCAAAGAAGACTGCGACACCATCTTCTAAAGCTCCCTCCTCCTTCAAGGACCAAAGATGAAAAATACTTAAAATTGAAGGAGAAATACAAGAAGATGAAGAACAACCAATGAAAGGCTAAAGGCCTTATTGCTGAAGAACATGACTGGGCTGAATCATCTGATGAATCATCTTCAGACGAAGAGGATAAAGCCTATGTTTGCTTGATGGCCATTGATGCTGATGAAGGATCTTCTGAAGCATCTACCTCCTCTGAGCCATCTACTTCTTCTACTCTGGTATGCTTCCTGAATGTACCCTCTTCCTCTTCTAGTCTTTCTGCACTAGATACGCTGACGGTTGATCTTTACAATGCCCTCAATGGCAAATCAAAAGTTGAGATGCTTAATGTTGATCTTCAAGAGCAATTGATAATTTGTCATTCTAAGATCAAAGAATTGACCTCTGTTGAGGAAAATCTCAAAGATCAGGTCATTGTAAACCAAGCCATCACTGTTGAACGTGAGAAAGCTGTCGCTGAGCGTGAGCGAGCAATCGCTGAACTCAAGGCTGAGAAAGCTACCATTGAAGGATGGTGCAAAGCTTCCCTCAAAGCCCCTGAGATCATTAACGCTCAGATCACGACCAAAAAAACGACTGGTCTAGGATTCTCCTATGATCAGGAAGAATGTGTTAAAGACAGGTCCATGCTTAAATTCGGTACCTTTGTCTCTTATATTCCTAACACTTCTTCTTCTCAGTTCTCTTCCTTTTCTGAGAGTCATCTTGAAGGAACTCCTTTGAGTTCTGGGTGCAAAGACAAAGGTAAATCTACTGTCACAACATCCCTTTCTAAGAAGTCTAACAAGTCTAATAGATCTAAATCTATTCCTTCAACTTGTAAAACTTCTTTCTCTTCAGGGACTAGAAAATCTGAATCGCATCAGAAATCTAAGTCACAGCTCAAGGTGAAATTCACCTAAGGAATCCAATTCCTCAAAGGTTCCTCCAAGAACAAATGAGAAGGGAATCCTTGGAGCTGGTCCCATTTCTAGTCTGATACTTCCTGGCCCTAAAGCTACTCCTAGTTTTTGGAAGTGTAAATACTGTGGTGAAAGAACACATGTTGCCAGTAAGTGTCCTTCTGCCGCCAAAGCTGGTTCACCAGCTTTGAGTAAGAAAGTAACCAAGGCTGATAAATCAACTAAAGTGAAATCATCCACAAAGGCCGCTCCTACAGTCAAGGTGAAGAAAACTGTTGAAGCCTTTTCTTCAGGCTCAGCAAAGACAACTCCTGCTAAAAATTCTTTAGTATCAGACATATAGTATCTGGACAGTGGATGTTCAAGACATATGACTGGAGATATATCTCTTCTATCTCACTTTAAGGAAGAAATAGGACCTTCCTTAACCTTCGATGGAAATGGAAAAGGATATACTAAAGGTTTTGGTATATTATCCAACGGTACAACAACTTTCAAACGCGTTGCATACGTTGAAKGACTGAAGCACAATCTTCTTAGCATCAGCCAACTATGTGACAAAGATTATACAGTTAAATTCTCAAAGAATTCTTGTCATGTTCTCGAAAAAGATGATAAGGTTGCTCTAATTGGTTCTCGTCTAGAGAATGTTTATATCATCAACATGAATTCTCCTCTCACTGAGAATAGTTGCTTCTTCTCTAAGGCCTCATCAGATATTAACTTGTTATGGCACAAACGACTATCTCATCTCAACTTCAAGACACTCAGCGAGCTATCAAGAAATGATCTTGTCACAGGTCTTCCTCAACACTCATTTGCAAAGGAATTTCTTTGCTCAGCTTGTGAAAAAGGAAAACACACAAGAGCTAGCTTCAAGTCGAAGCAAATCTCTTTAGTGACCGCGCCTCTTCAGCTATTGCACATTGATCTTTTTGGTCCAGTCAATGTGCAATCCTTAGCTGGAAAGAAGTTCACACTTGTCATTGTCGATGAGTATGCCAGGTAAACTTGGGTATTCTTTCTAAGATCCAAGGACGAAGAACCTGAAGAAATCATTTCGTTCATCAAAAAGATAGAAGTACTAAACAATGTTAAAGTATGATCTATCAGAAGTGACCATGGTACTGAATTCAAAAACAGTACTATAGAAAACTTTCTTGAGGACAAGGGAATCTCTCACAACTTTTCTTCTGTGAGAACTCCTCAGCAGAATGGGGTCGCTGAAAGAAGAAATC
>NW_020203037.1:3132-10049 GCF_001531365.2 Cynara cardunculus var. scolymus | reverse complement strand
AGCTAATTCAAAACCCATCTCAGTCGATGAAGATGAATTAGAGAACTGGATGATATCTCAGTACATACAACCTGAAGCTTCCTACAGTGCTCCTCTTAACACTGAATCTCCAGAAGCTGAAGATGATCCACTCATCATTCCAGTTGCAGCTAGTCACTCCAATGTATCTTCTTTAGAGATCGTTGCAGTGCCCATTAGCTGTGTACCTCCTTCTATTTCAAACACTGATCCATCAGTGAATGAAATGCCTTCGGTTTCTTAACCTCTTTCAATTGCTGAATCTGAGACTCCTTTGGCAATAGTCCCTATTGCTGAAGAAACTGCTGCTGAAGTCTCATCTTCCATACCTGAACATTCCTATTCAGATGAAGCTCCTTTACCGGCTCAACAATGGACTAAAAGCCATCCAATTCATCAAATTCTTGGTGATATAGATGAAGGTATCAAGACATGTTGATCCCAGATCTCTCAATAACACTAATAATCTAGTTAATGATAACCAAATTATAGTGATTTGATGACTAAAGTGGAAAACACTCAAGAAGAAATTATAAACAATTAAGAACAATCTTGAGCATCAAAGATTTCACTTTGTATATAAGAAAAACATAAAAGCGACTCTTTTTACAATAGGCCTAATCACCTATTTATACTAATAAGCTAATAAGAAGATAACTATCTAATGAGACTTTTTAGCTAATCTTCTATTAACAGATAACGTTTATCTACTCTATTGATAAGCTTAAATATTAGAGATAAACTCGAAGTCTAGCAGTTGACTTGTTATCTCCAGCTGTCATTCATGGTGTGATGAATCATCCTTATCTTTAAGTCTTCATCGCATGCTTCAGGATGATTTGCTGGAGAATTCTCTAAGTGTTGATGACCAGGGGATCGATGAGGATTCTTTTTCCATTGCATCGCAGGTCGTCCATCGGTCCTCTGATTATACTCCAGACTTAGCCGTTTCTGCCTTGATGTCTTCATCAGTCTTCTGGTTCTTCATCACTTATTGTTTTTCATTACTTTTTACATTATAAATTATGGGATTTAACAATCTTCCCTTAAGTAATGAAAAAACAAACATATACTAATCTAGAAACATTTGTGATGAACAAAGACTAATCTAATAGAAAAACATCAGATTCCAAATTTTCATTGGATGATGAAATTCATACAGTACTGGAATCAAAAGACATTAAGGCAAAACAAAAATACAACTCATCACGAGCTACTTGAATATATTTCTCTGAAGCGCATGAGTAGTCTTCGATATCCGATGACTGTTGATATCTCATGAATGAGCCGACTCCCTTTTTCTCTTGGCACGTGGTTTCTGCCTAGTCTCTCTCTGATGACTTTCTGAAACCATTCAAGTGTATCTGATGAATACTTGAAGGCCTCAATTTGTCTAAAGAACTTTTTAACCACGAACTCATTCTTGTAAATGAGTCCAAGTTCGGGTTGAGTTAGAACTGAGGCAGATCGTTTCTCCTGCAGGCCTTGGAAGTCTTCGTTTGGAGGGTGTAGGAGAGTCTTTCAACGCCTAGCCGAAGAGCAATTTCAAAATCGCTCTTGGCTCTGTGGTTCACTAGGGTTTCCATCGTTTTTACCATCGCTCGATATGCCATCCCATATCTGATGCCGTGGTCTTGCCTCTGAGCCGTGTATGCATATAGCTCAATCAGGTCATATGGGTTGAGGTTAATAAGGTCGTTCTCGTTGATCATGCAAACTTGCCCATGTGCTCTCTCTACAGTGAACTCGATGTATCGGATGGCTCGGTTGGCAAATATCCTTATTTTTAGATTAATGACCCTCCTTATCCCATCATTCGAGAAGACAGCCTGAGGTGCTTGTGTGGTTTGTCTAATGAATCTATGGTGTAGGAGGTCCATGGACTCAGGCGATAAGATTGGAGGGTTGATGGTCAAACTGTCATCGCGGTCATGGTATAGGTATTGATGGATGTTTTCTAGCAAAATCGGTTCCCTGGGCGGCAAATCAGGACGTCTCCGTATTGACTCCATGCTCTGTATAATTTCATCAACCAAGCTCTGAGGAGGTTGCCTTGATGAAGAGGGAGTATCCGCATGCACCACGGGTGTTTGGGTTGAAGGTTGTGTATGGGTTGGTGTTGGTTCAGGTTGGGTTGGTTGGGGTTCATTGGGTTCGGCTTGGGTGGTTTCTGGTGCATGGGATTCGGTGGGGGTTTGTGGTTGTTGGGGTGATGAAGGTTGAAGTATCATTGGTTCTGGTTGTGTGGATAAGGTGAADGGTTGRGTGGTGHRAGGTGTTGGTGAAGGGGTTAAGGGTAGGTTTGATGTGGGTGTTGAAGAAAGAGGTTGGTTAAGTTGTGTTGGTGGGGTAGTAGGTTCTTCATTGATTGAAGAGCTCAACACGATGGGCTCTGGGGTTGCAGCGAAGGGAACATGTACATGTACATTTTCAGAGGGTAGAGCCTCTGGTTCCCTTCCTTGGGTTCCTTCTGTTGAAGGTGGTGGTTGTGTTTGTGGTGATGGTGATGGTGATGGTGGTGCAGCAAATTCTATTTGTTGTGCAGCCGCAACCTTTGTCTCCCCCTCATGAGGTCAAAGACCTTGATCATCGGGGTCTTGGTGTTCATGTCTCGGCCTTTTGTGTTGGCAGCTGCTGGAGCAAGAGGCTCTGGTCCTCTTCTTTTTGTCTTTCCTAAAGGACGTAAGATAGGCCTTCAGGGCTTCTTGTCTTCGACTCGCCTCCATTGTTTGGAGGAGAGCGGTTGTGCGTCGTTGTTCATCGGCTAGGTTCTGGGAGAGAACCATTGTTGAATGGGTGGCCCGATAAACTAATTTGGCACTGATCTCGTTGAAAGAAGAGACCAGCGCCCTCGACAGAGCTCGTAAGTCAGCTCTTGTGGCGAACTCTGTGGTGGAGGATGAGGCTGGTGGTGGCATGGAGGTGGTGGTGGATGTGTATGGGGGGATGGGAAGGTTGGTGATAAGGTCTCTCACCTCTACAGTGAAAGAAGAGAATGCTTCATCAAAGGATGGGCCTGCAGAGGGAGGTGGTGGTTGAGGAGTGGGCTGGGGGATTTGGGCGAGGATAGCTGCGGGAAGTTGGGTGAGGGTGTCTTGGATGGAGGCCACTTGTTGGGTAAGATTGGCTAGGGTATCATCGGTAGAGGTGGTGGATGGTTGTGAGGTTTGGTGAGGGATTTGGGAGGTGATGGTTGTAGGTAGGGAGTGAAGGTTTCGAAGGATGGTTTGGAGTTGGGTGATAATGTAAGTAAGGTTCTCATCGGCCTCAGTTGCCTGGGTCATGAGGGTTGCGATGGACTGGATGATGAGTTGGTTTTGTTGGGTGGCTAGGGAGGAAGTGGTGTTATGGTGTTGGGTAATGGTTTGTTGGAGCATTTTTAATCGGGTGGTGTTGGCTTACGTCTGGGTTTTAATTTGGGTGAGGTGGTGTTGTAGGATTGCAAGAGATTGCTGGAGGTCAGAGGTGTTGGTGGAGGGTTGGTTGTCTACAATCCCTTGCATGATGAGTTTAAGGTCTTCCAAGGACCGCATCACTGTATCGACAAAGGATTGGAACTCAGCCTTTGTGACCAGATCAGCATGTGGGGTAACCCCTGTAGCAACAGATGCTGCAGGTTGTGCCTCTGCTCCGGAGGCGCCTTCTTGGCCTTGTGAGAAGGTGGGCCTTGAAGGACTTCCATTGTGTCCTTTATAGCCCTCAAGTGAGGAGCTATCTCGCGATGTTGTGACATCCGCTTCCTTTTCCTCGGCTTCAGAGGCCAAGTAAGTGAAACAAATGTGTGTCCTCTTCGGTAGATCAAATATCGAAGGGGGAGGTGCATGAAAGGAAGATCGCTCTGAACGATCATGGAGTTCAATATCAGAAACAACACATGCTTCTGTGTGTGTGATGGGATGTGTCGAGCCCTGAGGCGAAGGGGCTCTTATAGCTTCATCACCTCTTTGTTGGGAGAGGGGTGATGAAGATTGTGGTTCCTCAACTGATACATCTCCAGAGGCCCAAAGGATGGCCGCTGGATGGCTGGCTTGGGTTGGGAGTGGACTGGGGCGTCCTATTTCAATACCCCTATGGCTTTGATCGCCTGGGGTAGAGGATGTGGTTGCCCTTTGGGAAATGGGTTAAAGAATTTTATGAGTAGGGCCTAGGGAGGCACGATGAGTAGCCTCATCATCATCATCTTCATCATCCGATGATGATGACTCATGTGCTCCCTCGCTGGATTCATGGGACGGCTCTAATTGCTCTGGGGTAGCTGCCCTCGGTTCATGGGACAGCATGGAGCGTTCATAGTTCTGGCGTATCTCAGATGTCGATGGTATGACATTGAGCATAGCCCTGGGGAGAGGACAGTTGATGGTATAACCCTCCTTTGAGAGGGTTGGGCGATGACCATGCATCTTGTGGACGGGCGTAAACGGCTCCTCGGCTGGTAGGCCCTGCTTCCTCATTACGTCCCCAATGAAGAGGGCGAGGAAGCGAGGGAAAAGAACCGCAGGAAGAGGCTTGCCAGCGTCTTGGAGTTTAGACTTCTTGACCACTGCCGAAAGAATCTCGTTGTAGATGAGGAAGGCGTAGTCGAGGTTCAGATTGAAGAAAATCCCGTACATGATTGTCATGATGTTTATATTTCCTTGGTCCAATGAGCCCAGCTTGCATGTAAGGGCTCTGTTCAGAATGGAGAAAAACATATTCCACATGGGTGGAAGGAATTGACATTTGAAATTCGATACATTGCGTAGGTCATGGTTGTAGCCTAGCATCTTCACGAACCGGAGAATGTCGTCGGTGGTTGGTGGTTCGTCAAATTGTGCAATTCCAAGTTCCTTGCGCGTGGGAATGCACAGAATCCGAGAAACCTTAGCCCACGATATTTTGAGCGAGCAAATCATATCGTTAGGGGCGTCCATGTCCCCCATTATACCGTGGCTGTCTTGATCAAACTCACAGGTTTGCCAATATTGTTGGACATACTTTATGGGTACTCCTGGATCAGTAAGAGTGAGAGCGGGAAGAAGAATGCTGTGCTTGTAAAACTCAATAATAATAGCAAAACGTTCATCAAACAAAGTGGTTCGAAGTTTGATAGCATGATTGTTTGGCCTCATTGGTAGGAAGACGATAACACGGCTGTCGGCTCCGGTAGACTGGATTATGCTATCATTATTGTTTGAGTCATGAGAGGCGGAGGATGCCATTGTTGCAGGTTTGAAGAAGTTGCAGGTTTGTAGTTCGTCAAAGTGTAGTTTCAGGTTTATGTAAGCGTAAAAAGAAGATGGAGGAAGAAGAAAGGTATATATAGGCGGGAATATGGGGAGGGGTTGGGGTGGGGGGTGGAAGGGAAATGTTTCTTGATTATTAAAATACAATAATCATGAAAAGTTTTGGCGGTTTGGTTTGAGACGATTTGATTTGAAGAACGTGAGCCATTTTGATAGTACGTGCATTTAATATAGTAGGACACGTGTCAAGACGGGGTAAGGGAGGGGGAAAGGTTAAAAGGGTATGTTGGGAACAGGATGTTGAGGGTGTCAGGCGCGTGGTTATGATGACATTAGAAATTATTTGAATAAAAATTATTCAAAATAATAACTTGATGAATACGTAACCCAAAAATAATTTGAATTTAAAAATCCCATCTAATTGTAAGATTAATACTAATAACGAAGTTTTGGTCTTCTAAAAACCCATGTTGTATAGTTTTTGGTCACAAAAGCTGCAATTTTGTATAATCTTGAAAATGATTTTCAATTAAGATGAGTTTTTGTATGAAAATTATTTTCATGGAACCAGAGGAGCTCTGGTTGGTCATGACCCATTGGGTGAGGAACCAGAGGGGCTTTGGTTTAACATCGATGAAGGAGTTCATGGATGTAATGTTGGATTACATGATATAGAAACCTTGGTTAACAAATCAGAGGCTCTAGATGAGCATTGATAATCTATTGTATAGAACCAGAGGAGCTTTGGTTAAATACATATGTAGCATTTAGGTGGCCAGAGGCTCTAGATAGTAGAACCAGAGGATCTGGATGAAAAATGCATAGAAAGAATGTGAAGTTGAAATTGTTGCTCCTCCTCAAATGATGCATGAGTAAGGATTTTGAAGTTTTCAAAGACTCCCCCTCAAACAAATAATAAAGAGGAATTAGGGATACTAGAGGCTCTGGTCTATACACCCAGAGGCTCTGGTTGTGAAGGATGATGAAAGTATGAAAGGTGGTTAAGTGGAAGTGGAGAAAGAGTCTTTGAGACCAGAGGAGCTCTGGTTCCAAAGAGAGCAAAGCCAGAGGCTCTGGTCTTTAGAACTAGAGGCTCTGGTTGTGAAGCAAAAAAAATGAGTGATGAAAAATGGTGAAGTGTATGTGAAAGACTATGATGGATGAGTCTTTGAGACCAGAGGAGCTCTGGTTCCAAAGAATGTTAATCCAAAGGCTCTGGTCTTTAGAACCAGAGGCTCTGGTTATGAAAGCGAAGGAAAAAAAATATGAAAAAGGAGGAGATGAAATGAATGAATGCTTAAGTCCAAGTTGAGACACTATAGGATGCGGACTCAAAGAATTGGATTCCAGAGGCTCTGGTCTATATAACCAGAGGCTCTGGTGAGTAAGAGAATACTTGGTAGAAATTACGAAGTATTTGCTTTGGCCCAGAGGGGTTTTGGTTCCGAAGGTGATTGAGATTGTTTGACAAATATTGTTCGTAGTAAGTCTAAATAGCCAGAGGCTCTAGTCTTTATGACCAGAGGCGCTGGTTTAGGATACTTGGAGTTTCTGGCTAAAATTTGGTATATCACTTATGGGCATAACCATGAGATATTGAAGATCTTTGGTTATAAGCTAATGAATGCCTTTAAGTGGTGAGATTCAGCATACCCATCTTGCTGACTAGGAATAAAA
>NW_020203037.1:0-2520 GCF_001531365.2 Cynara cardunculus var. scolymus | reverse complement strand
GTATCGAAAGATCCTCTTGACTGCAGAGAGATGCGATTCTTTAGGATTTGACTGATATCTTGCACAAAGACATGTGGCAAACATTATTTCTGGTCTACTAGCAGTTAGATACATGAGTGATCCAATCATGCCTCTGTAGGTTGTTACATCCATAGGTTTGCCTGATGGATTAGCAAAAAGCTTGGTTCCTGTAGCCATAGGTGTTCTCATCGATGATGAGTTTGAGAGAGAGTATTTCTTCAGAAGGTCAGTCACATACTTGTATTGATTGATGAAAATTCCTTCTGAAGTTTGTTTGATTTGAAGACCTAGGAAGAAGCTTAGTTCTCCCATCATACTCATCTCAAATTTACTTTTCATCAACTCTGAGAATTTTTCGCAATGTTTTTCATTTGTAGAGTCAAATATGATGTCGTCCACATATATTTGAGCAAGTAAGATGTCACCTTTATGCTTTTTGAGAAATAGAGTTGTATCGATTGTACCTTTTTCAAAGTCGTTGTTGATAAGAAAGGTAGATAGAGTTTCATACCAGGCTCTGGATGCTTGCTTCAGCCCATAGAGGGCTTTATCTAGAAAGTAGACATAGTCTGGATGTCTTGGATCTTCGAACCCAGGAGGCTGCTGCACGTAGACTTCTTCTTGAAGTTTGCCATTGAGGAAGGCAGACTTGACATCCATCTGATAGACCTTAAAGCMTTTGTGAGCGGTGTAGGCTAGGAACATTCTGATGGCTTCAAGTCTTGCAATGGGAGCGAATGTTTCATCATAATCAATCCCTTCTTCCTGGCGGTAGCCTTTGGCAACAAGCCTGGCTTTGTTCCTTATTACGATGCCATCTTCGTCCTTCTTGTTCCGGAAGACCCACTTGGTGCCTATGGCCGTCTTCCCTTTGGGTGGAGGCATAAGGGACCATACTTTGTTTCGTTCAAACTGGAGTAATTCTTCTTGCATTGCATCTATCCAGTTTGGATCTTGTAGGGATTTTGAAATTTTCTTCGGTTCAATCATGCTGAGAAAGTTGGTGAAGAGGCATTCATTTGTTGTGGCAGATCTCGTCTTGACACCAGAGGTTGGATCACAAATGATTTGGTGGTGTGGATGATCTTTTGTCCATTTGGTGCTTGATTGAGGTTCTAGAGCAACAGGATGCAGCTCTTCATCGACTGATGGAACTGCTTGCTCCCCCTCGACGAGATCATCTCCAGAATTAGATTCTGGATCTTGATCGTGATCTGAAGACACAGATGAAGTACATGGTGAAGTAACATGAGTTTCTATAAGAGTTGTACCTTTAGCATTGGAGACTTCATGATCTTCATCGATTCTGGAGTTAGATTTTGCAGTGGACACATTCCTATAGATTACTTCTTCATCGAAGATGTCTTCAAATATTTGAGCTAGCTCTGATTCATTGGGTTTGCCAAGTGATGAGTCAGATGCTCTTCTTTGAAGTCCGAGTTCTGAACTGTTGTGTCACGAAGTCATTGCTGTGGAATCATCAAAGGACACATTGATGCTTTCGATGACGATCTTTGTCCTTTTGATGTAGACTTTGTAGGCTTTGACGGTTTGAGAGTTGCCCAGAAAGATTCATTCATCAGCTTTCTTGTCAAACTTGCAAAGATATTCTCTATCGTTGAGTACAAAGCATTTGCACCCAAAGATATGAAAATATATGACATTTGGTCTTTTGTGGTTGATTAGCTCATAAGGTGTCTTTTGGTGTCTCTTGTTAATGATTGATCGATTTTGGGTGAAGCACGCAGTTGAAACAGCTTCAGCCCAAAATGTGATGGGTAACTCCGATGATGCAAGCATGGTCCTTGCTGCTTCCACTAAGGTTCGGTTCCTTTGCTCTACCACTCCATTTTGTTGTGAAGTTCTTGCGGATGAGAAGTTTTGTGTAATGCCTTCATTGAAGAGATGGTCATCAATTTTAGCATTTTTGAATTCAGTTCCATTGTCGGTTTTAACCTTCACTAGTTTTTGTTGTAGAAGGACTTGAAGCCTTTTCATCACTCCAATGAGTAGGTCTGGAACTTCTGATTTTTTCTTTACAAATTCAACCCAAGTGTATATGGAGTATTCATCGACCAATACTAGCATATACTTCTTTCGAGAGAGACTTTGGGTTGATATAGGCCCAGAGAGGTCTATATGAATCATGTCCAAGGGCTTGGTGCAAGAGGTTTCTACCTTGGTTTTATGTAAGTCCCGTTTTAACTTACCCATCTCACAGGCTGAGCAAAGATGATCTTTTTCGAATTTGAGATCCGAAATTCCTTTGACCAACTTCTGTGTGGCTAGTCTTCGTAGTGCATCAAAGTTGAGGTGTGAGAATTTTTGATGATATAGCCAATTTTCATCGCTCTTATGGGAAACAAGACAAAGGGTGTCTTGTCCCATTGACGACTCAAAATCTAGAAGATAGAGATTTCCTTATCTCTTTGCTTTGATGATTGTCTGTCCGGGCATTGTTTCTATTATACAGAAACCTTTGCGAAACCTGACTTCAAG
>NW_020203036.1:15610-24634 GCF_001531365.2 Cynara cardunculus var. scolymus | reverse complement strand
AGAAGACCACAGAGGACCAACAGCAGAAGATGCTCAAGCTTTCAAGTCTCAAGTGACAGAACCTCTGTCGTGTCTCACAGAGGTTCTGTAAACTGGTCCACTGCAAAGACATTGCTACAAGTCAAAGATGACAGAACCTCTGTCGTGTCTCACAGAGGTTCTACAGCATATCTTCAGTATAGATCTTCTTTAGCTGTTTTACTTAGGTTTATTAGTTGTTCGTGCTTATCATGTGTTCTTGTCTGTAATCTATTTTGATCGAACGGCTTAGATTAATTTCCTTTTAGGTCGTGTCAGGAAACGGTTACTTGCTTGTATAAATAGCAGCGTAGGCCCTTGTATTTCWGWGTGCTTCTAGTATTGTAATTGTCAATATTTTCATCAATTGAAAATCATTTGAAGCCTTCTCTTGTGTTCTTCAATCGTCTTCCCTGTGTTGTTAATTGATCTTTACTTTGGTTGATTATTATTATTCCCGCTGCATTCTCACTGTTAAACAGATCATCCAAGTAAGTAATCTTTACCAAGAATCTGAGACTTTGGAGAAAAGGTTGAAGGGTTTTGAGCGTTCTTAGTTCTTGCTTGCAAATCTTTTAGGCAGAGGTTCGACTATAGTATTTGAGAGCGTAAGGTAAAAATGAGAGGAGAAGTCTCATATTTATAGATAGGAGGAGAGAGAAATAGAATGAAGAGAGAAGAAAATACGACTCTTGAAGATGTGTAATGATGAAAAAGTAGCACGTTTTCATCCACGATTGGATGGAATTTTGAGGAGTCGCGTGTGTCATAATAGTGTGCGCGTCTCAAAACAAAATCTTATCGATAAAATAAAAATGTTGCCATAAAACGTTTCATTTTCTATTTCTTTTAAAACGAAAAGGTTGTAAGAAATTCAAGAGCCACTTTCTAAAGAATATGAAAGGGTTTTGAAAATGTTCAGTGATAAGAAGAATCACTGAATGAAGAGATCTTTTAAAACATTTGATTATTGAAGAAGAAAAACTTCAGTGATGGTTTTGTTTTAAGAAAGGAAAATATCATAGAAGGATATATTTCCATAAAAGATTCAGTGATAAGAGAAACACTAAAACTATCTTTTAAAAAATTTTGAATCACTGAATGAAGATAAGTCAGTGATCATTTTAATTTCAAGATAAGATAAGTATAGTAGGGAGATATACTTACTTAAAGTGTTTAGCGATAGAAAGAATCGCTGAAACAAACTTTTAAAACGTTTTGATCACTGTAGAAGACGAAAAGCTTGATAGGTTTAAGTTTTAAAGAAGAAGAAAGAGTATACATACCTTAGAGAGAAGAGATATATTTACTCAAGTGTTCAGTGATAGAATAAGAACACAACACTGAATCATTTCACTTAATGATTGATGCGTATAGCTGACAGAAATTAATCCTCAGCGTTTAGAATTCCTAGTTAGCTGATCAAGATGTTAAATTTTGTCTCTTCAAGAGGCTTCGTAAAAAGGTCAACGAGTTGGTAATCAATGGGAATAAAGTGAAATTCAATATTACCATTCATAACATGATCTCTGATAAAATGATATCGGATCTCAATATGTTTGGTCTTGGAGTGAAGAACAAGGTTGTTTGCAATCGCAATAGTACTAGTGTTATCACAATAGATAGGAATCTTTGAAAACTGAAGATCGTAGTCGTTGAGCTAGTTTTTCATCCAAAGGATTTGGGCACAGCAACTTCCAGCGGCAACGTATTCAGCTTCAGCAGTTGTTGTGGACACTGAGTTTTGCTTTTTACTCGTCCAGCTCACCAACTTTCCACCTAGAAGCTGATAACCTCCAGTGGTGTTTTTCCTGTCAATTTTGCAACCTACAAAATCACTATCCGAGTAACCTATTAGGTCAAAACCTGAACCCTTAAGGTACCAGAGACCCAAGTTAGGAATTCCCTTCAGGTATCTGAAAATGCATTTTACAGCAATCATATGGGATTTCTTAGGTTCAGATTGATATCATGCACATAGACAAGTAGAATACATGATATATGGTCAACTAGCTGTAAGATACAGCAGGGAGCCAATCATTCCTCTATAAACAGTTACATTTACAAGCTTTCCATTTGGATCATTGTTGAGAGAAAGAGGAGGAGCCATAGGCGTTCTCATAGATGAGCTGTTAGAAACATCAAACTTTTTCAGCATATCACGGACATACTTACTTTGGCTGATAAAGATACCTTTATCGGATTGCTTGATCTGGAGACCTAAAAAGAAGGTTAGTTCTCCCATCATACTCATCTGATATTCTTTCATCATGCGATCAGCGAACCGAAAACATAAAGAGGGATTAGTGCAACCAAAAATAATATCATCGACATAAATTTGGACTARAATGATATGACATTTAACTTTCCTAAGAAATAAGGTTTGGTCAATCTTTCCACGGACAAATTTCTCATAGATGAGAAACAAGGAGAGGGTCATATCAGGCACGGGGAGCCTGTTTTAACCCGTAAAGAGCTTTATCCAAACGATAGACATGGTTTAGATACTTAGGGTCAAGAAACCCTAGAGGTTGTTCAACATAAACTTCCTCTTGGAGTTTTCTATTTAGGAAAGCACTCTTTACATCCATTTGGTAGACTTTGAAGTCTCTATGGGCAGCAAAGGCTAGGAAGAATAGAATAGCTTCAAGTCTAGCCACTAGTGCGAAGGTTTTGTCATAACCAATTCCTTCTTCTTGTCTATAACCCTGAGCAACAAGACGAGCCTTGTTACGGGTTACCACACCTTGTTCATCTAACTTGTTTCCATAAACCCATTTAATGCCAATAATAGTTTTGTCAGATGGACGTGGGACAAGGTACCAGACTTTGTTCCTATCAAACTTAAAGAGCTTCTCTTGCATGGAAATGACCCAGGTAGGGTTTGAGATAGCATCATTGATTTTCTTGGGTTCAACAAAGGAAAGGAAGTTGACAAAGAGATAGATATTACCTAGACCACAACAAGTTTGAACACCTACACTTGGATCACAAAAAATTTGATGAATAGGATGGTCTTTTGTCTATCGCTAAGCTGGTAGAGGATTATCATCTGAGCATTGATGCTCAGGAATAGAAGATGAGGCTTCAGCTGAAGATTCTTAAGCAATAGGAACAATTGCTAAAGAAGCCTCAGATTCAGCAATTGGTAGAGGTTCAGATGTTGAGGGCATTTCATTTACTGATTGATCAGTGTTTGTAACACCCCGTTAAAACGGAAACACGAGATGTAACAGGTAAGCGAGTCACATCAGCAGATATTAAATAACACCATTCAAGTTTACAAAATTTGAATTTAACATCCATAACCAAGTTGGAATAGAATAATTCTTTACAAAAGTTTCTAAATGAACTTAATCGGTGTCGTCACATATATGCTCCAAAATTTCATTTCTTACTTATTTCCTGAAAAGCATGAAACATAAAACAATGTCAACTACAAAGAGTTGGTGAGTTCACGGGTTTTCATATGCACAAAAATATTTATAATGCATAAATCAATTCTTGCAAACTAATACATAAACTTGTATACGATAAATGTAAATCTATAACGATGTTTAAAACTTGAGACGCTACTGAGCCTCTCCTTACCAATGTGCCCCATTATTTTATGAACTACCATAAAGTGGTCCGCGTTCACTTAGGTACCACGGTTCATGTTGGATCTGAATTCAACTTTGGTATTGATCTAATACTCTAAATAAGCTCTAAAACAATTGAAGTGCAGTGGAAATATTAATAAGAGCAAAGCAGAGTAAGTAAGTGATTAGAATTTCTAAACACACCAGGAACACACAGTCTCAACGATGAAGATGAATACAAAAATATTGCTCCAAAGCTTTTTCAATTTATTCAATTAAAAATTTTGACAATTACAATACTCGAAGCGCACAGTTTACAAAGACCCTATCCGCTATTTATACTAGTTCCTAACGACCTTAGAGACTAGATCTTGACACGTGTCTTCATCTGGGTCGTCCAAAGAAAGTCGATTAAGTCCTAGTCACGTGAGAAGCACATGCGGCTAACCACCTTTGAAAACTGTTAGAACATAAACTTTACAGAAGACGAAAATCGCAGACCCTCTGTGAGCCATCTCAGAGGCTCTGAAGTAAATGACTTGCATATTCTTTTGATCAGAGGACTAATTTCCAGAACCTCTATGAGACACATCAGAGGTTCTGCCACTCTTCACTTGTTCGATCATACGGCTTATGTCGCTAATCCTCTGTTGTCTTCTGTGGAGTTAACCTTCTGTCAAGACTTGCAAAATACTTTTTCTATACTTTTACAAGATAGGAATAATGGAGCTAACAATCTCCCCCTAAGTATTGAAAAAGTAATTATGGACAGTTGGGTGCAAGATTTGACTTAAGGAAAAATACAAGAGGAGATTAAACTCATCGTCTGCAAAAATTTACATTACTGAAAGAAAAAATTGTGCAGGCCTACACTATTACAAAAGTTTACTCAACAGCAGAGTCTGGATAATCGTCTACGGCATATTGCAAATCAGTCTTGACAGTCTTGTAGACCTTGAAGATCCATTCCCTGAATGAGACTTGTATTTTGATGGTTTCTAGAAGGTCTGTTACTTCATCCGCCCTTATTCGCCCTTTCTGCACCTCTGTCACCACCGAGTTGAACACCCATTCGAGGGACTCTGTTGAATACTTATGTGCCTCTTTCAGATCGAAGAATCTTAGTATCTCATCCTTGTCCAAGAAAACAAACCCAAADATGGGATTGTAGATAATAGTGTTGGGATGGAACCTATGCAGCCAAATGGGTCTGTTCTTTGGAGGAGTAATCTTCAGCTCTGGCTGGGCCAACCTCATAGCAATATCGAAGTCTATCTGGCTGTAGAATTTGACTTGGGCACGCATCAGCTCTATCATCCTTCTGAGAGAAATCGAGTAGCTTGACCTCCTCTTCATGTACTTGTTCAGGATCTTGTGCAAGAAGATTAGATCAAATACGCACAGATGTGGAGGTCAGCATCTGTAAAAGTGTAGAGGTTGCCATCATCCCTCTTCACTGTATATTGAGTGTACAGCACGGTCTTCTTCAGCATGGTATGCGGAGAGATGGTTTCTAGTGAGCAAATAACGTGCTCTGAGAAGACCTGCACTGGTGGCTTGGTGAGTTTAGAGAAGTGAAACTTTGCTTCGACAGAGGGCATACCAGTTAGCTCTGGATTGTATGGGGGCTCTGTGTTCATGGATGAGTAACGCCACTGCAGAATATCTTCGACAGTGGTTACAGGCTCTGTATGCATCTTCTGCGTAAGAATCTTGTTCATCGAATCAATAATTTCAGAGACCCTCCCCACTGTGGCAGACTCTGGCGTTCTGGTGTCTTCTTCAAGTATTGACCTCTGGGTAGACCCCTCTGGTAGGATTGGCTTGACTGTTCCTAACAGAGCGTCGAACGTACCCGTGGACATCTCTTCAGGTATCTTGGCTAGTTTGGAAGAGCCTTCTCCGACTTTGGGGATGGGAGCTCTGCCTTTCTTCATCCGAGCCTCTGACAGAGAAGCCTTGAGGGCTTGAACCAGATCAGGGTCGTCATATTAAAGTTGATACTTATATCATCTGCTTTTTAGAATGTCCAGAAATTATACATTTTACAATCAAAGTCCTTTGCACTAAAAGCTGCCATTTGGACAGAATGTAAATTCTGTCTCTAGAATTTTTGGTCTTACAAATCACTGTCAAAAGGAACCTTCCATAAGTCATTTTGTGTCCAAATTTTTATATCAACAATAATGATGAGTTAAACATATTTTTCCCAAATATCAAGAATTTTGGATGGGTTTAAGGCACTCATCATTACCCTACAACTTTGAGTGACACAGTCCCCAAGACAGATTGCACACTCTTCGAGTGACGGTCATWTGGGGGGTCTAAACTCATCATTTTCAGTGATTTTAACTTTATTTTAAAGCTAATACATAAGGCTAACTTCCAGAAAAAGAATCCCCATTTTCATTGAGTTTTGAAGGAGATAAGACCGTTTTAAAATGCATGCAAGATTCTGTCAGCAATGCTCTTTTTGCACCATAATCTTGTATCAAGAACTTGAAGGCTCAAAACTTAATATTTTTTAGTGAGACCAGTTGCATTAGAAAGATAACTCATTAAAGTAAGTTCTTGAAGAAAAATAAACCATTTTGGAGGAATATCTAGAGAGATATGGTCGTCCAAAGTAGGTTTTACCTACTGTCAAGTGTGTTGTTGCACACTTATTTTGTTTTAAACACTAGAAGTTTCAAAACTTTAATCTTTTTATGGACAAAAACCTACATGCAAGCGCTTTTACCAACTTTTCTTGAGTTCTAATGTCTGTAGGTCATAGATTATCATTATTTTGAGGACATTTTCATGTCATTGATGTATAATTTCCCATCTTAGATTCTCCAGAAAGTTTGTTTATAAAAAGGAGAAAGAAGAAAAGTGTAGAAGATGAGAAATCATATCGAAAAATAAGGATAAAGCCACTAGTCCCTTWCCTTTTGCTTGCAACTTCTTGAAGTTTTGAATGTTCTTCAAAATGATGGAATTTAAAGGGTTTTGGGGAGTGATTTCTAGTGGAGTGGAAGAAGAAATGAAGATTTCAAAAGAAATAGGGTTTTTATATGTGTTTTAAAATAATAAAAGGGCCGGCCTCTTAAGGCCCAAGTCCATAACAATAAAATTTTTATTTTTCTTTGAAACAAAATAAAGCCCATTTAAATTATAACAAAAGTACATTTTATCAAAAAAAAAAATTGATAAAAAAATATCATTATTAAATCAAAGTTTCACATTTTTGGTAAAATTATTTGGACATTCAAATGAGACTTTTATATTTTAATATGGACTTTATAATATCAACTTTATTATATTTGGAGCATTTTTTAATATATTTGACATTACATAAGTTAACTTTATCAGTTACCCGTCGAAACAAGGTTTTCTGAACTATATTTTGGGAACTAAGCCAGATGAATTCTAATCAACATGACTCGATCCTAATAAAATATAATTCTAAATATAGAACCGTATAAAGGTGCTAACCTGACGTTCCAAAAATGACCGATGTCACAGTCTCCCCATGCCAGAAGAATTTCGTCCCGAAATTTTATTCATCAGTTCCTAGTTTAAGACTCGTTTGAGAACAAGTGGGGATACTTGATTTTCATAAAATCTTCTCTTTCCCACGTGTACTCCGGTCCATGCCTCGAAGTCCAATGAACTTTTACAATTGGAATCTTGCTACGCCTTAACTGCTTGACTTCTCTATCCAAGATTTCTATTCGTTTTTCAACGAAGCGCAGATGATCATTAATTTTTACATCTTCCAATGGCATGACCAGAGTTTCGTCAGTTAAGCACTTTTTGAGGTTTGATACATGAAATGTATCATGAATAGTGCTTAATTCTTGTGGCAAATTTAACTTATATGCCATTGGTCCAATTCTCTCAGTTACTTCAAAGGGACCAATATATCGGGGACCCAATTTACCTCTTTTCCCAAAACGCATTACTCCTTTCCATGGTGAGACTTTTAAGAGTACTTTATCTCCTTTTTAAAACTCTAATGGTCTCCTCCGATTATCAGCATAACTTTTCTGGCGATCTCTTGCAGCCTTGAGTCGATCCTTGATAATTACAATCCTGTTAGTAGTCTCTTGGATAACATCAGGTCTAGTTAACTGTCGATCACCAATTTCTAGCCAACTGAGTGGAGATCTGCACTTGCGTCCATATAATGCTTCATAAGGCGCACACTTGATACTGGCATGGTAGCTGTTGTTGTATGCAAATTCGACTAACGGAAGGTGCATATCCCAGCTTCCACCAAAATCTATGGTGCATGCGCGCAAGATGTCTTCAAATGTCTAGATTGTTCTTTCTGTCTGTCCATCTGTTTGAGGGTGGTATGAAGTACTTAGATCTAGACGTGTACCCAATCCTCCTTGAAGTGATTGCCAAAATCTTGACGTAAATTGACTGTCTCTATCCGAGAGGATGGAAAGAGGTACTCCATGTCGGGTAATGATTTCATTTATGTAAATTTGTGCCAGCTTCTCCATCTTATAATCTTCTCGGATCGGTAGGAAATTAGCAGATTTCGTCAGTCGATCTACAATTACCCAAATAGCATCATGCCCTTTCCTAGTCCTGGGAAACTTAGTTATGAAGTCCATTGATATTTGTTCCCACTTCCATTGGGGAATCTCGGGTTGTTGAAGTAGGCCGGATGGTTTTTGGTGTTCAGCCTTGACCATTGCACAAGTTAAACACTTGCTTACATACAGTGCAATGTTTTTCTTCATTCCAGGCCACCAATAGTGTTCCTTAAGATCCTTATACATCTTATCTGCTCCCGGGTGGACTGAGTATTTTGATCGATAGGCTTCATCCAAAATTATGGATTTAAGATTGCCAATCTTAGGTATCCAAACCTTGTCTCCCAAATAATACACTCCATTTGATTTCAGTTGAAACTTAGTCTCTATGTGGTGTAGTGTCTCATTCTTCAAATTCTCCTTCTTTAATGCTTCCTTTTGATTCTTGAGAATTTGTGCCTTCAGACTTGTGTTACTATTGCTCCCAAAGCCCTCACCCTTGTTTGTTTCACTCTTTCCTTCCTACTTAGAGCATCGGCTACCACATTTGCTTTGCCGGGATGGTACTTAATTTCACAGTCGTAATCACTAAGTAATTCAACCCATCTTCTTTGTCTCATATTTAACATCTTCTGGTTGAGGATGTGTTGAAGGCTTTTGTGATCATTGAACACAGTGCACTTGGTACCATAAAGGTAGTGCATCCAAATCTTAAGTGCAAATACTACGGCTCCCAATTCTAGGTCATGCGTAGTATAGTTCTTCTCGTGCACTTTGAGTTTCCTTGAGGCATATGCAATGACCTTATCTTTTTGCATTAGTACACATCCTAATCCTTGATGTGATGTGTCACAATATACCACAAAGTTTTCCGAACCTTCTGGTAAAGATAA
>NW_020203036.1:5466-13780 GCF_001531365.2 Cynara cardunculus var. scolymus | reverse complement strand
ATGCTCATCTCACCAGGTCTTCCATTCAATCATCGATACCTTAAGAATAGCATATCTATGAATGTTTTGGCAAATTAACATTTAAAATGCTAAATCTGTGTACTGTAGAAAGATAAAGCAACTAATGCTTCTATTTAGGCTCAAAAAGATAAATCGTGTGGACTACACAAAGTTATCAGACTCAATATGTGATCAAAAAGACTTGAATGGGGGACATATATCCTTCTGATTCAATATCAACTTTCTCCGAATGAGAAATTGATAGATGATGAGTTGCGTGCCCCAAGTGTTATTGAAACACTTATCTGTTGAGAGATAAATGAATAGTTGGTGGGGTTGTGACAAGAATTGGCCTGGGCTTTGCCTTTTTCAATATTAGTCTCCAAAAAATCTAGAACTAATAGATTATGTGGTATGCCCGGATTTTAGAAGTTTAGAACAGGATTTTTGTTTTCTTTTAATCCTGACACAATTCTCGTCAATTCTTTTAGCTCACAACAACTACCCCTCTCATTTCCATTTTAGTCTCAGCACACAAACCCTTTTGTATTTAAGCTCACTCAAATATGGTTGTCCTCTTGGATAGGTCTGTCGGTTTTGACATTCCATAGAGGTATTTCTGATAAGCACTCAGTCCCTCCTAAAATAGCATGTTATACTCAGATGATCACAATGATTGATCAAAAATATTATTTCTTCAAAGCACAATGATCAGGTAAAAAAATTGATCAAGAAATTTGGCTTTAAGCACAATTAACGAAAGAATGGTGCGATAACAATTAGATTATTCGATATGTGAGAGAAATGAATGAAGATCTGTAAGAACAAGTTTACAGATTCTAATATTCAAAAAATAATGAATGTATATCAGTGAAGGGAAAAAAATATCAAAAAAACAGTATTTGAATACAAACGAGTGTATTATCACCAAAAAAGATTTTCGTATAAGAGACGTGATAATAACAGTTTGAAGAATAGCTGAAACAGGTATTGGAGTTATGTATGACGAGAATTTACGCAAGTAAAATCTCAAGAAATACCTGTTCAGAAAATGTACTCGTTTCAGAAAACAGTTTCATTTCCGAAAACATTTATTCAAAATTTCTAGAGACTCCCCCTAGAAAACAGATTTAAGTACGATTTAGTTAAGCTCAAAAGAATAAAAAAATTGAAACATTTTAAGCACGGGTTCTAAACTGAGTGTTTAGAAACCACACTCKGTAAAGCACGGGTCCTGAACTGAAATGTTCAGAAGCCTCATTTGGAATAAATTACAACTCCCCCTGCATTGGTGTATCATTGAAATGATATTCTGATCAGCACAAACTTGACACACCTGCAAAACCAGATTAAATAGATTTTGGTACACAAACGAACTTGGGTCCTATTTTGTTAGTATCGGGTTGGGGTATGTTGAAATTTCCAAACCATTTATTTCTATAAGATATCTTCTTTTCAGCACTATTAACAGGATGATCAAGAATAAAATATGAACCGTACCAGTAATTGTGATCATACCTGTTCTTACCATTCGAATTAGTCTGATATCTGTTGTTTGTACTCCATCTGTTATAGATCTTCTTATTCACAAAATCTGTTGATTTACATGTGGAGCACATGATTCTTCTCTTGCTAAGATGAATCAAATCAGAAGTGGATCTCACAAAGTAAGGAAAATTGTTAGTAACAACAGAGTTCTGAGATAAAATAAATTCAGACTTATTGATCGAAACGCTTTTAACCATTGAAGAGTAATTGGGTGATCCAATGACATACCCTTGATAATACTGATTAGAACAAGAATAGTTCTTAGAAACAATAGATTTAGGAATACTTGAATAACTGTTCGATTTGGAACAATCATAAAAGTTAGTTTTACGCTGTGATTGAGAACCTGTTGGACTTTTAGCACACGAAAAGTCTTTGACTTTTTGTAAAAGCTGGTCTCTTTCAGCAGCAACTAAACCATATTTCTTTTTCAGTTCAGTTCTCATGTTCAATTCAGTTTCAAGGTCTGTCTTTAGATCAGACAATTTCTTTGCAGTATCCAAAAACTTACCATCTAATTCCTTCTTTGACTTTTCAAAAAATCTTCGTTCTTTCTCAAATTTCTTTCTCTCTTCATCTGAACTTCCCTTCTCATTTTCTGAAGCAATGTCAAGCCATTTCTTTTTCTCTGTAAGCTCTTTGGCAATTGCAGCATTTTTCTTGATAGTGTTTTTTTTTCAAGAACAAACACTCTCTTCTCCTCATCTAATTCTTTCTTTTTCTAAACAATGTTGTCCGACAATTCCAAATTCTTTCTTTGACATTCTTCTTCATACTCTTTCTTCTCTATATCAAACTTGGATCGTTCCAATATGATAAGTTATTCAAAATATGAAATTTGATTTAAAAGAAATTTAGCATTCAGCTCAAGAGAATTAATCTTATTTTCATAAGATTCACGTTCAGTACAAAATCTTTTCTCAATCTCAATAATCCTCTTCTTTTCTTTCTCCGTATCTTTCCTTTCAGCATTCAAATCCTTCTCCGCTTCCAAAACCTTTTCTTTCTCTAAATTTAAAAGCTTTCTTAGCTCAATCAGATCACTTTCAGATTTATGAAACTTCTCAGTTAAATCCTTTGTCTATGTATTATTCCTTGGAGAGTTTTTCTCAATTGAAAGTGCACTTCTAACCTCTTTGAGTTTATTGAAAAGATCTTTATTAGCTTTACTCCAAGTCTTCAAATCCTCATCATAATCTTTTCTTACAGAGCTGAGAGTGTTCTCGAGTTTTTCAATTTTATACTCAAATTCCTTCTCGATTCTTTCACATTCTTTTTTATATTCTTTCTTTAAATCTTTGATACATTCCTCATTAGCATAATTCTTAGTATATATATTTATGTATTTATCTTTATAGTTCACAATGCTCTTTTCCAGCTCAGCAATCTGAGCTCTCATCTCCTTTAGAATATCTGCCATTAAAAAAATTGATCAGTTATAGAATCTATGCAGTGAAATCAGTAAAAGAAATCAGGAACAGTTAAGCTCAAAAAAATAACAGAAAACGCAAAAACTGTTGAGAAATTAGAAAAACGATGAAGAACTGTCAAAAATCAGTAAAAACAGTCAAAACTATTGAAAACAGATAAAAACTGTTCAAAACAGTTAAAGACAGTTAAAACTGATGAAAACAGTTTACGCGACGGAAAATAGTTCAACGATTCTCAAACAGTTAAAAACACAAAAAACAAAACAGATAAACGAAATGATCCAAAAATTACAATCTAAACAAAAATGAAAACTCAAAGACTAAAGACACAACAATTATAAGCCCAAGATGAAAATAAATGTCCAAGTCCAAAACAACAGAAATTTTTACAATTACAACCCAGACAAACAATAAAATTCACTGCCTTTGCTCAAGATACAGCTTCTACTTGTTTATCACAGGCTGCTCAACATTTAATCTTCAATTCTGCTTCAAATCTTGCTGCTGCTGCTAGAATCTAAACTTGTGACAGACTGTGATTCACCAAACTGACCAGCCCTTTCTCTGCAGAAAATACTTCTTACACTGCAGCTCTTTCAATTAGCCCCTTACCAAGCATGTATAGAACCTGCTTAACCTGTGCGATTACCAAACAGCAACTACAGTAATTGAAACAGGCGATTTATGAATTAAACCTATGATCATGCAAACCAGTCGAGTGTAAGCATTACAAAAATTGTGAGAAATGCCAAGCGATGAAGTTGACTGTCTTGAGTAAAATCTAGATGATTTAGTGAAGTTCAAACAGCAACATGTCAACCTGTGTCTTTGGTCAACCAAACAAGTCTTAAGCCTTGAAACAGCTAATTTTGTGTACAATGTCTTCAATCCAGCCAAGAACAATAGACAGAACTTCTTTTTCAATGATACCAGACTCTTTTAAACAATTTAAAAACAATTAACAAAACCTGTGATGAGCGAGAAAGAGACAGGTAACATACCTCATATTAGAAATGTGTACAGTGAAACAGATTCTGTAATTTAGGTTTCAAATCAAACAATTGCAAATCAGTTTCATAGGTATGCAAAGCAGTGAGAGATTAAGAATCCGGACAAGATGGATTGAACGATTTAATAAACCGGATAACTCGATGTACAAAAAGCTAAGTCCTAAATCGCTCAACTCCGCTCAAAGCTAAACCTAAATCACTCATGTATCCGCTCAAAGCTAAACCTAAATCGCTCATGTATCCGCTCATAAATCGCTCACACAGTATTCCTAAATCGGTCAAGAAATCGCTCACCACTAGTTCCTCTCATTGACCGAATTCGCTCAAGAAGAAAGTTAAATCGCTCAATAGTCCGGTTAAGAGATGACCGAATACGCTCAAGGTTAACCTCCTTATCCTTTCATCAAACTGATTAATCCGCTCAAGATTATATTCCTTATTGATCGTATATGAATCCGCTCAAACTATGTTACCTTTGTATCCGAATCTGATCATGAATAAACTCAAACCTATTGAAATTGAACGATTTACTAACCTTGAATCCGATTTAGTGATTTCCAATTGAAGCCGTAAGTGATATCCCGAACGATTTGAGCAATTAAGAATGGGTCTTCGTATGAATCTTGTACGATGAAGTCTCCGTATGAATTTGTATAATGAAAGACTCAAAATGGGCTTTAACACTGATTGGGCCTAAACCAAATGAGCCATGTAATTTTGAGCGATTTAACACCACTTAAACAGTCTAAACATCAAAAACAGATCAAAAACTCAAAAACAGAAAGGATTTAAAAAAAATGGATCAAAAACACTGGAATTTAAAAAAAAATTAAGAACACGAAAAAATTTTAAAATTCACAAAAACGATCAAAACTTGAAAAACAGATGATCAAAATGTAAATCTTTGTGTAAAACAAAGATTCACAACAAGATTACGCACAAAATGATCCTGTTTTTAACACGAAAACACACAATTTTCCAAAAAAATTCGGATCAAACTTAAAGAAAAACAAGAACACGAAGAACAAAAAAAATTTCAGAAAATAATCTTCGAAAAATTTCTGATTTCTTCTTCTGATCTCTTGCACACACTGCTCTGATACCAATTGTGTGTCCCATTACAATGATCAATCTTCAAGCAATCTTCATAATAATGGCAGATCTGAATATTTCTTTAAGAACATTCGTAAGATATTTGAGAGAGAAAGTCAACATTCAAAGTCTGGTCAAACTTCACTTWACGTAATCAGAATATTACAATAAGCTCTCTCCTCTAGATTTACAAAAACATCACCCTATTTATAGGGTCAAACTTCTAGACAAAGTCAAAGTCAAACCTATCTAAGAAAAGTCAAACACRATGACTTTTACAAATATAGACACTATTTAACTTTCAAGACGAATACAATTTAATACTGATTTTTCAGTCCTAATAAAACCTTTATCCAATAATTTTTGGAGTTGACCTGACAATTCTTGTATTTCTGATGGGGCCAATCGATATGGTGTTTTTGCCACTGGGGCAGCTCCAGGAATTAAGTCAATACCGAATTCGACTTGTCTTGGCGGGGGTAGTCCTGGTAAATCCTCGGGAAATACTTTAGAAAACTCCCGAACCACAGGGAAATCTTCAATACATCTTTCTTTGCCCTTCTTATCTATAACGTGTGCCAAAAATGCAACATAATTCTTCTTTAAGTAATTCTGCATCTTCATGTATGATACTATCTTAATTTTCCAATCTGACTCGTCTCCTTGAATTACAATTGCTTCACCTCCTTCTTGAGGAATTCGGATAATCTTTTCCAAACAAACTATTTCAGCTCGATTTTTGGATAGCCAATCCATGCCTATGACTATATCAAAACTTCCTAACACAATCGGATTAAGGTCTATGCTAATATCCTTGTTGGCTAAACTTAGAGTGCAGTCCATGATTATGTCTCTAGCCTTAATTTCTTGGCCATTGGCAAATTCTATTATATAAACTTCTTTCAACCTTTGGGGCTTTAAGTTAATCTTCGGCTTAAAATCTAATGATACAAAACTTCTATCTGCTCCTGAATCAAATAATACCGATGCAAATTCATTATTCAAGAGAAATGTACCTGTAACCACATTGGGATCATGCCTAGCTTCCTTTGCTCCAATCTCAAATGCTCGACCCCATGCTTGGCTTTCTGGGTTTCCTTGATTGGCTGGTCGGGCTTGGTTAGCATTTGTTCCTTGTKTTCTCTTTGGGCAAACATTTCTTATATGGTCTGGACTCCCACAATCAAAACTCAATCGCTTTCGGCAATCCTTCATGGAATGACCCCCTCTGTGGCATCTTTGACAAATGAAGCAATTCCCCCAGTGCTGATATTTGCATTTATTGCACTTAGGCTTGCTTCCTTGGTTTACCACCTGGGTCTGAACCCCAAAATTTCCTACTACTTTCCTATTCTTGTCAAATCTTCCCACAGATCTTTGGTTCCCATGTTCTTCCATCTTTCTCTTTCCTTTGGTGAATTCTCCGAACCGAACAACAATATTTGTGAGCTTGGTAGCAATGTCTATTGCCTCCTGATGGGTCTTTGGGTTTGCCGAGGGGATATTTCCTCGAATCTCTGGAGACAATCCCCAAATATATCTCTCGATTCGAACTTCCTCAGGTGTCACCAGATGTGGCACTAAATTTGCTAACTCATGGAATCGAGCAGTATATGCAGTTATATTCTACTTTGTTTGTTTCTATGCATTTACTGATATGGAGGACAGATTCCATACCCTCAATCCAAGTTAATAATCCTATGGCTCGCTTGGTTCCATGGAATTCTTTTGGGTTGAAAGATCTGAAGGATTTATAGGTGCATTCCCTGGGTGTTTTAGGCTCAGAATTGGTTGGTTGGTTAGCGTTCAGCCCTGCTGCTACCTGGCTGACAATGCTGGGGAGTGCGGCCAAGAGTTGTTTTGACACGAGTCATGCAACTTCAGGGTTTTATCTTCTTGGCGGCACTTTCTAAGGCCTAAGTCAGAAGGGAATTTCGTCATTTTCATGGCAATATCAATGATAATAACTTCTAGTCATTTAAATGATGCAAAGGATATTCATCTTGTGGATAACATTCAAGCATTTACATAATCGAATATAATAATTTTATATTCAACCCTGGCTTGATGTAGATAAGCATTTCTCAAAAGATGTCATAAGTTCATAGTTGTTTACAGCCCACCAAAACGAGATCTTAGGTTTTAATGCAAAAGAGTAAATATTCTATCACTAGATTTCATTTCTATAGAAACATCCAACCGATCAGCATTCCTAGCATCAACATCATCATCCCACTCACCACCAGGCACTTGTACAATCTCCTAATCTTCCGTCTAGCAGTGATGACGGCATCCGAGGTTCTCATCATACGCTGGTGGTGCATTTCCATAACATCGGATAGGTTGTTCAAAATGTGGTGGTGGTATCCCAGCCGGGTATGGTGAGTTTGAGTCTCTGATGCGATTCTCCGCACCCACTCTCGTTCAGCAAGATTCATGCCCTGAGTGTAGGATGCAGGTACTCCTGTCACTACCTGAGAGGTCCTGCTCCCATGTTGTGGTTGGGATGACTCCCCTCTAACTCTAGTGGAATTCTCAAAAGTCACCCGCCGAGATAGTGGAACACTTTTCCTAGATGTGACTCTAATCCTTGGACCATGAAAGGTTTGAGGTGGAATATTGGGCACTGGCTCCGATGGGGGCAATATGGATGCAGGTGATGAAGCAGGTGTCTAGCTAATTGCTGTGTCCTCATGCTCATAAGGGTCTACCTCTTCATTGATGGATGAGTTCCTTCTGGATCAGCGAACCACATAACCGGATTCGTCTGCCGAATATTCACTAGGAGCAGATGATGCCATAGTGATCTGCGATATTAACAATTTTAATTATGGAATGTACCATCTATAAGTGCTTAGTGTTATAACAAAGCTTCTAAGCAAGGCTAATGGTATCAATCAAGCTAGGGCCTCTGGATAGCCAAAGTCTCTGGTTGCATTACCAGACTTAGAAAATATTTAGGTTCTAGTTCATCGGTCCTCTGGTTCAACTTACATAGAAAAGTAATGGATTTCTCGTCCATCGGTCTCTGGTTCCACATACATAGCAAACCAATGGAATTCTATTTCATCGGTCGCTGGTTCAACATCCATACTTAGAAAAATAATGGATTTCTCGTCCATCGGTCCTCTAGTTCCACATACATACTTAGCAAACCAATGGAATTCTATTTCATCGGCCGCTGGTTCAACATCCATACTTAGAAATATAATGGATTTCTCGTCTATCGGTCCT
>NW_020203036.1:2807-4861 GCF_001531365.2 Cynara cardunculus var. scolymus | reverse complement strand
TCAACATCCATACTTAGAAAAATAATGGATTTATCGTCCATCGGTCCTCTAGTTCCACATACATACTTAGCAAACCAATGGAATTCTATTTCATCGGCCGCTAGTTCAACATCCATACTTAGAAAAATAATGGATGACTCGTCCATCGGTTCTCTGGTTCCACATACATACTTAGCAAACCAATGGAATTCTATTTCATCGGCCGCTAGTGTGTGTGATGGGTTGAGGCGAGGGGAGTTGTGCACGAATGGAAGATCACTCTGAACGATCTATAGGTTCAACTTCAGAAGCAACGAATGCTTCTGTGTGTGTGATGGGTTGAGGCGAGCCCTGAGGCGAAGGGGCTCTTGTCTCTTCATCACCTCTCTGTTGAGAGAGGGGTGATGGTAAATGAGTTTCCTCGGCTTGTTCATCTCCAGAGGTCCAAAGAATGGCCTCTGGATGGCTAGCTGGGGTTGGGGTGGGACTGGGTCGTCCTTTTTCAATACCCCTTTGGCTTTGATCGCCAGGGGTAGTAGATGTGGGTTTCGTTTGGGAAGTGGGTTGAGGAATTGTGTGAGTAAGGTCGGGGGTAGCACGAGTAGCATCATCATCATCTTCATCATCCGATGAGGACGATGCTTGTGCTCCCTCGCTTGGAGGGGGGACGGCTCTAAGTGCTCCGAGGTAGCTGCCCTCGGTTCTTGGGACAGCATGGAGCGTTCATAGGTCTGGTGTATCTCACTTGTCGATGGTATGACAATGAGCATAGCCCGGGACAGCGGTCGGTTGATGTTGTATCCTTCCTTCGAAAATGTTGGGCGATGTCCTTGCATCTTGTAGATTGGGGTGAAAGACTCCACAGCAGGTAGACCGTGTTGCACCATCGCGTCCCCAATTAAGAGGGCGAGGAATCGTGGAAAGAGAACTGCAGATAGTGGCTTTCCTGCGGCTTGAAGTTTGCACTTTTTGATCACGGCCGCATGAATCTCGTTGAAGATGTGGAAGGCGTAGTCGAGATTGAGGTTGAAGAAAAGCCCATACATAATTGTCATTATGTTGAGATTTCCTTGGTCGAAGGAACCAAGCTTGCAGGTGAGGGATCGGTTGAGGATGGAAAAGAACAAATTACACATTGGCGGGAGGAATTGTCTTTTGAAGTCTGATACATTTCGCAGTTCACGATTGTACCCTAGCATCTTTATGAACCTGAGGATGTCGTCGGAGGAAGGTGGTTCGTCATATTGCTCGATCCCTAGTTCCCGTCTTGTGGGAATGCACAGAACCCTAGAAACTTTTGATCGTGATATTTTTGGCGAGAAAATCATGTCATTTGGGGCGTCTATGTCCCCCATTATTCTGTGACTGGGAGGATCAAACTCGCAGTTCTGCCAGTATTGTTGAACGTACTTTAAAGGTACGTTTAGGTTAACTAGAGTTAGGGCAGGGAGAAGTATACAGTTCTTAAAGAACTCAATCATTATCGCAAACCTGTCATCAAAGAGGGTGTTATGCAGTTCAATCATGTTGTTGTTGGGCTTCATGGGTAGGAAGACGATTGCACGGTTGTCGGCGCCTGTGGATTGGATACGGCTGTCATTGTTGTTGGATTCGTCATAAGCGGAGGAGGCCATTTTTGTGGAAGTTGCAGGTTTTGAGTTCGTCGTAGTCTTGTTGTAGGTTTTGAAGGCGTAAAGAAGGGAATAATGGGGAAGAAGGGTATTTATGGGGAAGACGGGTGGGGTGGGGGTTTATGGGGGGTGTGAGGGGGGTTGGAGGTGAAACATTTTCTTGATTATTAAAATGTAATAATCATGAAAAAAATTGGCGGTATAAGTTTTGGATGATTTGAAGAACGTGAGTCGTCGTGATAGTATATGCCATTAATGAATTGGACACGTGTCAAGCTGGGGTTAGGGAGGGAAAAGATTGAAACGGCTCATGGGAGACAGCCTGTATGGTGTCAGGCGCGTAGTAGGATGACGTCGTGTCTTATTTGAAATAAAGATTTATTCCAAATAATATCTTGGAGAAGACGTTTCCCCAAAAAAAAATTATTCAAAATCTCATCTAAT
>NW_020203036.1:0-1072 GCF_001531365.2 Cynara cardunculus var. scolymus | reverse complement strand
TTTTCTGGAGGTCCAACTTACTAGCTTGTCCCCCAAGAGTTGACAGCTTCCTGACGTACTCTTTCTGTCAAGTTTACATCCTGCATGATCTCCATATGTATAGGCTATTAGATCAAAGCCAGAGTCCTTTGGATACCAGAGACCCAATGAAGGAGTTCCCTTAAGGTATCTGAAGATCCTCTTGACTGCAGAGAGATGCGATTCTTTGGGATTTGCTTGATATCTTGCACAAAGACATGTGGCAAACATAATATCAGGTCTACTAGCAGTTAGGTACAGGAGTGATCCAATCATGCCKYTATAKGTTGTGACATCTACAGATTTGCCTGATGGATCAGCAAATAACTTAACTCATGTAGCCATAGGTGTTCTCATTGATGATGAATTGGAGAGAGTATTTTTTCAAAAGATCAGTGTTAGCTCTCATTTCACTTAATGTAAAAGTATGGAAAAAGTAAATTCTGCAAGTGTTGACAGAAGAGGTTCCACCACAGAAGACCACATACGACCAACAACAGAAGGTGTTCTATCGTACAAGTGAAGTGTGACAGAACCTCTGTTGTCTACCACAGAGGTTCTGGAAACTGGTTCTCTGTAATCAAAGCTTACAAGTCAAAGATGACARAACCTCTRTTGTCTATCACAGAGGTTCTGGAAGATGATCCTCTGGAGTCAAGTGCTCTCAAGTCACATCCAGCAGAGCCTCTGGGATGGCTAACAGAGGGTCTGCAATTTTATCTTTTGTGAAGAACTTCTTTACTGTTTTACTTAGGTTAGTTAGCTGCTCGTGCTTATCACGTGACTGTTTGTAATCTTCTTTATTTGAATGGCTTAGATTAATTTGTATGTCTAGATCTTGTTAGAAAAGCCGTTAGGAACGAGTATAAATAGCATCTTAGGCCTTTATAATTCAGTGTGCTTCCATATCGTATTGTAAACATTTTCAATCAATTGAAAATCATTTAAAGCTTCTCTCTCGTGTTCTTCATTCCTTCATCAACTGTGTTCTTCATTGATTATTACTCTGCTTGTTCTTATTGCTTCCGCTGCACTAATACTGTCAAATAGATCA
>NW_020203035.1:4418-24816 GCF_001531365.2 Cynara cardunculus var. scolymus | reverse complement strand
CTTTTAAATTTCATTTTTGTATACAGTTTTTATTTCTTGAATAACCTTTCACTTGTTTTTTTAGTTCAACAGGTTCAAACCTAGCAGAGGCTTGCAAGGTTCAAGGGGGAGTATGTGTTTTTAAATGATAAAACCTCTTAAAAAAATGGTCCTCTGTGATCGCTTACAGAGGCTCTTTGAACGAATCTTCTGTAGACACTTCTTCTTAGGTTTTTAAATGGTTTTTATTCTGGGGGAGCCATGGAAGCTGGCTCAGAGGGGGAGTTTTGATATGAAAATCAAACCACAGAAGGTGCTAAAACTTTCGAAGTATCTTGTTCTCAGAGGTCAATTCATCAGAACCTCTAGCGCTTCTAACAGAGGCTCTGTGAGTTTGAGCTGAGCAAGTACTCATCTCTCTGTGGATTTTCAAAACCGTTTAGGTAATAAAAAGGTGAAACATTATAAGAAGACCCGACACATATCACAAAGGCTCTGTTACCCTTAGGCCTATGACAGAACTCTCTTAATAAGTTCTTGTCTATTGATATGGTGCGCGTGGTTCTGTGGATAAGGGTTAGAACCTGCACGCGCGTGTCAGAAAAGGGGRCGCACGTCATCAATCGYGCGTCTTCCCAATAYGGCGTGTCATACTTTTTGAGCCGTTTCAACCCAAAACCACTCATCACGACCTTTCGTCATCAAAACGGTTCATTTTAAATCCCTCCCTATAAATACCCCTTTCCCCCAAATCAAAAACCTTTACCTCTCTCAAATACTCCGGCGAACCTGCAACTTGCATTTTCTAAAGCAATAATCTGCAAAATGTCTTCCTCCTTCGCATTTGCACAGTCCGTCAATGTTTCGAGCGACAACGAAGTTACGCAGGCTCAAGCGTTGAAATCCCACGCACTGTCCTTCGTTCAAAACCGTTATGAGAAGGTCATGCTCGTCAAAAAGCCCAATAACTACTACTTTGTTCCTTCAACAGCAGGTTTTCCTGAATTTTCTTTTCCTTTACTTGAAATACTAAGAAACCATCCCCTGTTCTTTGCCCTATCTACTACTAAACCTACCCCTGAATCCTACATAACCCAATTTCTCTTGAGTTCTTATATAACAACTTTGGACAATTTTGGAGTGACCATCGTTGGATACGCCTCACACCCCATCAATAAATCGTTGGTACCATTGGAACTTAATGTGGACAATTTGAGAACTGCCCTGCGTTTACCCACACTGGAAGCCCTTAAATTAAACGCTTATGCTGCACCCCCAACAGACGAGGAATTGATTCAATTCCTAGAATTCCATGCCTATGCGACTCCAATCGTCAAAAGGACTCAATTTAAGCGCATAGGTTTACCCCCAGTCTGGAACACTCTATTTTCCATAGTCAACTGCTGCTTGACAGGGAAGGTCGGAAGCCACGACTAGACCTCGCATGCCATGATGTCAATCGTCTACGGGATCTACTTCAACCTGCCACTCGACTATGCACAATTAATTTTCGAGGACATGGTTGGACTCATCAAGAAGAAATGCGCAAGTCAAAGGGGAGAAAAGTCCAAGGTCAAAGCACAGAAGAAGGCCAAGGAAGACATGAACCAACCCAACCTCATTCTACAACGGTTCCTTGGTCTTGTCTTTGGCGATCTGTTAGCAGCAAAGCTTCCCTCTGTGAAGCCAAACGCAAGGCTGTACCCGTTCAAGGAATTTCACCCAACTGAGCATGAGCAAGGGTACAGAAACCCTAGACCTTTATTAAGAGCCATGCTCAGATTTCTTAGCCACAAAGATAAGAAGGCCTATAGACGTGGATTCAGGCGACCAGAGCCGGTCCCTGAGACCCCACCACGAATAGGAATCCAACTAGGTGAGCGAATTGACAAAATGAGGGTTGAGGGACGTACGGAGGAGCCTGCAGAGGCTGGTAAGATGAGTGAGGCAGTCCCTAGAATCCCAAGTCCCCCACCCAAGAAGCATAAGAAGACACAKAAGGGTGCCGACTCTTCTATGAAGAAGAAGGGGAAGAAGAGGCTTGCAGAAGAAGAAGGCCCAAGTGGTCCTCTGCCAAAGTCTAAAAAGAAGAAAACCAAGAAGGCTCAACCAACAGAGCCTGTCGTCACAGAGCCTGTAGTCACAGAGCCTGTGGTCACAAAGGCTGTGGCACAAGAGAGCCTGACAGAGGCTACCACTCCTAAGCGCAGAAGGTTGCGCAAAGTGGCACTAGATGTTTTCCCAACAGAACAAATCCAAGACGTTCTCTTCAATATCCAAAAGGAATTCAAGGCCCCAATCGACATATCCAAGTTGGGGACAGAAGTCGTCTTAGACGACGAAGAAGAAGAGGAAGTGGAGTTAGGAAAGGGAGAACAAGATGCCGAAGGCACACAACCCAGCCTACCTCCCAGTGCTACCCACACTTCTAGGGGCCCTGTTCTAGAGGGATCCCCTATTGAACAAGGCACGCACATGCCGAGCCCAACCCATCCTATCCATGCAGAGGACATTCTTTCGTCCTCTGTGGAACACACAGTCGGGCAACCACATATTACTCCTCCATCCTCTCAAAAGGATGAAGGTTTTACTACAAGAGTCCCATCGCCCAATGACTCGCCACATCCCACAGAGGCATTTGTTGCCTCTTCACACAAGAGTGACCACCAAGAACATGCTTCAGAGGCATGTGTGAGAGTCACTGCGACAAAGGGTCTAGAACACCCAATGTCTCCACTAGATCACTCTGCCATGATAGGCTCTGAACCTACAGGGCACGAAATCTACAGAACACCAGTAGGCTCTCCTCTTGGAGACGTTCGAGGATCTGGTGGAAGTCCCCGAGCAGACTACCATATACCAGTCGCTGAGGGCGCCTCACGCTCCGAGGCTACTAGATCACGATGTGTTGGTGATCTAGGTACCCATGATACTTATGTGACAAAGGGGGAGCTACAAACGTTTACCACAGAGGTATTCAAAAAGATAGACGAGTTGAAAAGCTTGTTTATCTCTCGTATGGTGACAGAAGACCTATCTCCCATAACACAGGCTCTGAAGGAGTTGAGCTCAACATTGGCACAATTGAAGACTACTCTTACAACCCTTCAGAGCTCTGTCGTTCAAAAGGATGACCTTGTAGAGGCGTTTAGTGCACTTTCTCTCAACCCCTCCTCCATCCAGCAGCTGAAGTCAGAACTCACAGAGATGGCCGCCCAATTTGCCGCTAATTTCGTCTTTGTGGGCTATATAGACTATTCCAACTTCAAAGACGAAATCAAGCAAATGTTTTCTTCTGCTGTCACTTACAGCGTGGACACCAAATCCTCAAGGGCCAATATCAATCATCTAGCAACTCGCAGAGAGCTAGATGCCATGGTGGAAGCCTTAGGGGATATTGTGCGCAAACATTCAGACCAACTTCTCGTAGAGGCCCGAGCCTCCAACATTGCAATCAGAGACATCACATCCCAGCTCGTGAAAGAGGGAGATCTCCTTAGAAGCGAAGTCCTTAAAAGCGTCTCGAAGTTGAAATGGGCGACAGAAATTGACATTAAGCATGCCTTTGTGACTGCAGACAAGGTTATTGACAAGATGTACAAGGCGGCCACCAAGATTCTGTGAAGGTTGAAGAAGGATCCTCTGGAAACATGCAAGGCATAAAGCCATCAAACACCATGACGATCACAGAGGTGATGACCATGATCATCATGAGGGGGAGAAGAAGGCTGAGAAGAAAGCACCAGAGCCCAAGAAGAGGACTCCTGCCAGAGGCGTCAAGATTGTGGACTCTACAGCTGCCTTGTTCTCAAAAGGCAAAGAAAAGGCACCAGAGCCTAAAGGTAAAGGTAAAGGCAAAGTTGTAGAGGAGTCACCAAAGAAGGGGTCGTCGTCTAGCTTAGAGACTCCACAGGCAATAAATGAAGAGGAGTACAGCGACGACCCAACGCTCCTTCAAGCATTAAAGGCATCTCTGGCAGAGGCTCAAGCAAGAAATGGCAAAGGCCCCATCCCCCCTAGAGCAGGAGAAGGCTCTTCATCAAAATTCCCACAAGTCCAAAGAGAAACGTCCACGGGTACGTTTGACGCTCTGCAAGGTACCGTCAAACCTATCCTTGCAGAGGGGTCAACCCAGAGGCCAATACTGAAAGAAGAGGAAGCCAAAGTGCCAGAGTCCGCCACAGTAGGAAGGGTCTCTGAGATCTTCGAATCAATGAGCAAGATTCCAATGCAACAAGTCCGCACAGAGCCCGTTATTACTGTGGAAGAAATTCTAGTGTGGAGGTACTCTACAGTGGACATAGAGCCCCCGTATGATCCAGAGCTCACAGGGATCCTTTCTGCTATCGCCAAGTTTCGATTTTCACAGCTTACAAGGTCTCGCGAGCAAGTCTTCTCAGAGCACGTTATTACCTCCCTTGAGACAATTTCTCCAAGGACTTTGCTAAAGAAGACGGTGCTCTATGCTCCGTACGTTGTACGGAGGGAAGATGGCAACCTTTATACGTTCACAGATGCTGACCTCCATAACCTCTGTGTGTTTGATGTTATCTATATGTACAAAATTCTCAACATATACATGGAGAGGAGGTCGAGCTACTCAATATCGCTCAGAAGGCTTGTCGAGGTTATACGTGCACAAGTACGATACTACAACCAAAAGGACTTCGAGATAGCGATCAGGTTAGTTCAAAGAGATCTATAGATCTCTCCTCCAAACAACAGGCCTGTTTGGATACTTAGGTATCATCCAAACTCCATTATTCACAACCCCACTTTTGGGTTTGTGTACTTGGATAAGGATGAAATCCTAAGGTTCTATGATCCAACAGAATCACATAAGTACTCTACAGAGACGCTAGAATGGATATTCAGAAGAGCAGCGACAGAGGTGGAAAAAGGACATCTTAGGATAAGCGAAGTGTATCACATATTGGAGGCGATCAAGATGCAAATCAACTTCAGAGAATGGATCTTCAATGTCTACAGAATGATCAAGGCTGATATGCTATACGCAGTAGACGACTTTCCAGAATCTGTCGTTTGATAAACCTTCTGTACCAGTTTTTGGCCTATGCATCAAAGTTTTGTAATTCAGTTTTGTAATTCTTTTCATTATGTAATTCTTTTCAGAGGATGATCTTTTATCTCCTCTTGTAATTCTTTCAATTAAGTCATTTCTTGCATTTAAATTTCCAATTTTACTTTTTCATACTTAGTGGGAGATTCTTAGCTCTCATTTCATTTAATGTAAAAGTATGGAAAAAGTAAATACTGCAAGTGTTGAAAGAAGAGGTTCTACCACAGAAGACCACAGAGGACCAACAACAGAAGATGTTCAAATCACACAAGTGAAGAGTGACATAACCTATGTTGTCTATCACAGAGGTTCTGGAAACTGGTCCTCTGTAAACAAAGCGTACAAGTCTAAGATGACAGAACCTCTGTTGTCTATCACAGAGGTTCTCGAAACTGGTCCTCTGTAAACAAAGCGTACAAGTCTAAGATGACAGAACCTCTGTTGTCTATCACAGAGGTTCTGGAAGATGATCCTCTGTCATCAAGAGCTTACAAGTGACATCCAGCAGAGCCTCTGGGATGGCTCACAGAAGGTCTGGGAGTTAATATTTAGTGAAGAACTTCTTTGCTGTTTTACTTAGGTTAGTTAGCTGCATGTGCTTCTCACGTGTCTATGTTTGTAATCGACTTTATTTGGATGGCCTGGATCGTTTCTTACGTCTAAGTCATGTCAGAAAAGCCGTTAGGAACTAGTATAAATAGCAGCTTAGGCCTTTGTAATTCAGTGAGCTTCCATATTGTATTGTTAATATTTTCAATCAATTGAAAATCATTTGAAACTACTCTCTCATTGTTCATCATTCATCAACTGTGTTCTTTATTGATTGTTTACTCTATTTGTTCTTATTGTTTCCGCTGCACTGCTAATGTTTAAAGATCATCCAGAGTATTTGATTAATATCCAAAACTGAGTTAATCGATCCTATCAGAGACCAATGAAAACCATAGGGTTAAATCAGAGTCTCTGATTGTCAATCCCACTTCATCAGCAAGTACTGTTGATGAAAATAAGAATCCTAATGTGGAACCATCAGCTGATGAATCGATGACCCATCCAAGTAACATTGGAAGTTCATCTAAGTCAAAAACGATGGAACCTCAAGCAGATCACTCTGAAGCATCAACCTCTGAACCCACACCTCCCATGAACGTCCATGCTACTTTTGATTTCGAGAAATTAGTGAGAGACTTTCTCGATTCTGAATCTGAAAAGAGATAATCTGTGAATTACCTAAAATCATTGAGAATAAGAAGCCTCAAAATTTCAAACCCTTAATGAAATCTGGTATTTCACCATCGATGAAATCTTCAGACAAAGGAAAGGGAAAACTGAGAAATATCAAATCTTCCAACGATAACTCAAAAGGCCCTAGTATATCTTCTAAGTTCATTAAGTTTACTCGTGAGCAAAAACAGAAGTGGCCTGCCTCTGAGAAATCTAACCACCACTTTTCCTCTCATTCAGCTGAAGAAAAACAGTCATTCCTCAGGAGAAAAGAAGTAAAGACAAAGACCCCTTCAAATAAAAAATCTGAACTAGATAGGAAGTTTGTAAGAACAACCGATGCTAGGACAGGATTTACATCCCCCGCATTTACTTCTTCATCTTTAGCGAATAAAAAGAATGTTAAACATTCATGTCCAAAGAATCATAATTTTCGATGTTTAGCTCTTTTACAAAACCTGAGGAACCATATGTTGACAATCGGTGCATATTCTCCCCACACGTTTACCGCTATAAAGTTAAATCCAATAAAAACGTGAAAAAGCCCAAGGCTAAGGGCAAGGGAAATGCTAACAAACCCAAGCCTGCAAAGGCTAAGGGTGATGAAAAGAGAGAGGTATCTCCTACTAACAAACGTGGACCCATTAAGAAATGGGTACCTAAAACCCCTTAATTTGTCTTGCAGGACCAACATGTGCAACCATGGTACATGGATTTAGGTTGCTCCAGGCACATGGCTGGTGACAAAAGTAAGCTAACCTTCTTCATCGAAAAATTTGGACGCTCTGTCACTTTTGGAGACAACATCAAGGGAACCATCAAGGGATACAGAACTCTCATCAAAGGCAACATCTCCATCAGCAAAGCACAACTTACTAAGCATAAGCCAGTTCTGCGACAAGGGTCTTGAAGTCAGATTCCGCAAGGGTTTCTGTATCATAGAAACAAAGCCCGGTCAAACCATCATCAAGGCTAAGAGAGAAGGAAATCTCTATCTTTTGGATTTTCAATCCTCTGAGTGACAAGACACCCTTTGCCTTGTATCCCATAAGAGCGATGAAAATTGGCTATGGCACGAGAAGTTCTCACATCTGAATTTTGATGTCCTAAGAAAGCTAACTAAACAGAAGCTGGTCAAGGGGATTCTTGATCTCAACTTTGAAAAAGATCATCTATGCTCAACCTGTGAGATGGGAAAGCTTAAACGGGCCTTTCACAAAACAAAGTCAGAAACCTCCTGCACCAAGCCCTTGGATATGATTCACATTGATCTCTATGGGTCCATATCTATACAAAGCCTCTCAGGAAAGAAGTACATATTAGTACAAGTTGATGAATACTCCAGATACACCTAGGTTGAGTTTGTGAAGAAGAAATCAGATGTTCCTGACCTACTCATTGGGGTGATGAAAAGACTCCAAGTCCTTCAACAACGAAAACTTATTAAAGTCAGAAGCGACAATGGAACTGAATTTAAAAATGCCAGAATCGATGAATATTTCATCCATGAAGGCATCTCTCAAAACTTTTCAGCAGCCAGAACCCCACAACAAAATGGAGTGGTAGAACGAAGGAACAGAACCCTCATGGAAACAGCAAGGACCATGCTTGTTTCATCGGAGTTACCCATCACCTTCTGGGCTGAAGCAATTTCTACTGCATGCTTCACCCAGAATCGGTCCATCATCAACAAGAGGCACCAGAAGACACCTTATGAGCTCATTAATCAGAGACGACCAAATGTCAAGTATTTCCATTTCTCTGGGTGCAAATGCTTTATACTCAATGATAGGGAATATCTTGGCAAGTTCGACAAGGTAGCTGATGAAGTGATCTTTCTGGGATACTCTCAAACCGCAAAGGCCTACAGAGTCTACATCAAAAGGACAAAGATTGTTATAGAAAGCATCAATGTGTCCTTTGATGACTCCACACCAATGACTTCTGGACACATCAGTTCAGGACTCGGACTTCAAAGAAGAGCATATGATTCATCACTTGGAAAACCCAATGAATCAGAGTTATCTTAATTATTTGAAGACATCTTCGAAGAAGAAGTAATCTCTGGACAAGCCCCTAATGCAAAATCCACTTCTAGAATAGATGAAGAACATGAAGTCTCCAATACTAAAGGTACAACTCTTACTAAAACTCATGTTACTTCACCTTCTACTTCTTCTGTGTCTTCAGATCAAGAACAAGAACCAGAGTCATACTCTGGATATGATCTCTTCGAGGGGGAGCAAGCAGTTCCATCGGTCAATGAAGAACTGCATCCTATTACTCTAGAACCCCAGTCAAGCACCAAGTGGACGAAAGACCACCCACATCACCAAATCATTGGTGATCCAACATCTGATGTAAAGACGAGATCAGCAACAGCCAATGAATGCCTCTTCGCCAACATTCTTAGCATGATAGAACCAAAGAAAATTTTTGAAGCCCTACAAGATCCAAACTGGATGCGATGCAAGAAGAACTACTCTAGTTTGAGAGAAACAAGGTATGGTCTCTTATGCCTCTACCCAAAGGGAAGACGGCCATATGAACCAAATGGGTCTTCAGAAACAAGAAGGACGAAGATGACATAGTCATAAGGAACAAGGCCAGGCTTGTTGCTAAGGGCTACTGCCAGGAAGAAGGGATTGATTACGATGAGACATTTGCTCCCGTCGCAAGACTTGAAGCCATCAGGATATTCCTAGCCTATGCAACTCACAAAGGCTTTAAGGTCTATCAAATGGATGTCAAGTCTGCCTTCCTCAATGGAAAACTTCAAGAAAAGTATACGTGCAACAGCCTCCTGGGTTTAAAGATCCAAAATATCTAGAGTATGTCTACTTTCTGGACAAAGCCCTCTATGGGCTGAAGCAAGCACCCAGGGCTTGCTATAAAACTCTATCCACCTTTCTCATCAACAATGGATTCGAAAAAGGTACAATCGATACAACCCTCTTTCTCAAGAAACATAAAGGTGACATACTACTTGTACAAATATATGTGGACGACATCATATTTGGCTCTACAAATGCAAAACATTGCGAAAAATACTCAGAGCTGATGAAAAGCAAATTTGAGATGAGTATGATGGGAGAACTTAGTTTCTTCCTTGGTCTTCAAATAAAACAAACTTCAGAATGGATTTTCATCAATCAGTCCAAGTATGTGACTGACCTTTTGAAGAAATACTCTCTCTCAAATTCATCATCGATGAGAACACCTATGGCTACAGGAGCTAAGTTGTTTGCTGATCCAATAGGCAAATCTGTGGATGTAACAACCTACAGGGGCATGATTGGATCACTCCTGTATCTAACTGCTAGTAGACCAGATATTATGTTTGCTACATGTCTTTGTGCAAGGTATCAATCCAATCCTAAAGAATCTCAKCTYTCTGCAGTCAAGAGGATCTTTAGATACCTTAAGGGAACCCCTTCATTGGGTCTCTTGTATCCTAAGAATTCTGGCTTTGATCTAATAGCCTATACAGATGCAGATCATGCATGCTGCAAGCTTGATCTAAAGAGTACGTCTGGAAGCTGTCAACTCTTGGGAGACAAGCTGGTAAGTTGGACATCCAGAAAATAGAATTGTGTCTCAACCTCTACAGCAGAAGCATAATATGTTGTTGCTACTAGTTGTTGTTCACAAGTTCTCTGGATAAAGACTCAGCTTAAGGACTATGGCTTTCAATATGAAAAAAATACCAATCCTCTGTGACTCCAAGAGTGCAATAGCCATCTCTGCAAATCCTGTGCAACATTCCAAGACCAAGCACATCAATGTAAGGTACCACTTTCTGAAAGACAATGTTGAAAAAGGTAATATAGAGATGTACTTTGTTCCCACTGAGATTCAACTTGCTGACATTTTCACTAAAGCTCTTGATGAGAAAAGATTTTTATTCCTAGTCAGCAAGATGGGTATGTTGAATCTCACCACTTAGAAGCAATCATAAGTTTGAAACTAGAGATCCTCAATATCTCATGGTTATGCCTATAAGTGATATATAGTATAATGGCCATAAACTCTAAGTACTCTAAACCAGAACCTCTGGTTGTAAAGACCAGAGCCTCTGACCATTTAGAAACACTTGATTAAGTTTTGGCAAAAGTTTTCATCGCCTTTGGAACCAGAGACCTCTGGGCCAAAGCAAATACTTGGTATTTTTCACCAAGTGTTCCCCTCCAAAATAGAGCCTCTGGTTGTGTAGACCAGAGCCTCTGGATTCGAATTCTTGGAGACCAGAGCCTCTAGATTCCAATTCTTTGAGACCAGAGCCTCTTTGGTCTCAAACTTGGACTTCCTTGGTCATTCATGCATGTAACCACATCATTTTCCATCACCCTTTGGAACCTGAGACCTTTGGTCCAAAGCCAATACTTTGTGAACTTTTTCACTAAGTACTCTGTTCTCAACCAGAGCCTCTGGATTCAAAGCTTTTGGAACCAGAGCCCTCTGGTCTCAAAGGCACATCCATTCTACACCCATATAAATGCACTTAACCAATTTTTCATATTTGTTTTCATCGCCTTTGCAACCAGAGCCTCTGGTTCTAAAGACCAAAGCATATGGATTTGTTGTCTTTGGAACCAGAGCCCTCTGGTCTCAAAGAAGCACTCATTTCCATGTCCATTCTCACACTTGGCCATATTTTATATCATTTTTTTTCATCATCATTCACAACCAGTGCCTCTGGTTGTATAGACCAGAGCCTCTGGTCATCAAAATCCACCTCATTATTTCTAGGGGGAGTTTTTAACTCAATCAATATCCCCATGCATCATTTAAGGGGGAGCTTTTCATTGCATAGTTATGCATTATCCATCCCAGAGCCTCTAGTTCTACTATCCAGAGCCTCTGGACACCAAAATGCTAGATAAATGATGAATAAAAGATGTGTATTCAACCAGAGCCCCTCTAGTTCTACAAAATGGGTTGTCCATGCTTAACCAGAGCCTCTGGTTGGTCTAACCAAGGCTCATTATTTATACAACCCAACATTCCATCGATGAACTTATTCATCACTCTCAACCAGAGACCTCTGGTTCCCCACCCAAAGAGTCATGAACAACCAGAGCGTCTCTGGTTCCATGACAAAATCCTTTTCATCCAAAAACCCATCTTAATTGAAAACCATTTTTTTAAGATTATACAAAATTGCAGCTTTTGTGACTAAAAACTATACAACAAGGGTTTTTAGAAGACCCAAACTTCGTAATTAGTATTTATCTTACAATTAGATGGAATTTTTAAATATAATTTTTTTTGGATTGATATTACAAGAGATATTATTTGGAATAATTATTTAATAATTCCATATAATCCAAACGTCATCTTACACAAAAGCCTGCCATCTTTACAACCTGTTCCCCGTAAACCCCTTCATATTACCCATCCACCCTCCCCAAATTGACACATGTCCTTTAACATTATTGGCACGCTACAGATAAGACGGCACACGATCCCCACCAAATCAACTTTTTGCCAAACGTCTCCCATCATAATGATTAACCTTTTAATGTACTATTCCTTCCAAACCTTTCCCATTCTACACCTATAAATAACCTTCTTCCTCAACCATTCCTTCTTTACGCTCCCAAAACCTGCAACTTCCTAAAGACGAACTAAAAAATGCAAAACCTGCAACTTCAAACAGCAATGGCTTCCTCCGCCTCCCATGAATCGAACAACAACGATAGCCACGTGCAATCAATAGGCGCAGACAGCCGTGCACTGGTTTTCCTCCCTATCAAGCCTAACAATCACGCGATTGACTTATGCACCAACCTGTTTGAAGACAGGTTTGCCATTATGGTCGAGTTTTTCCAAAACTGCATCCTCCAACCCGCCTTGACACTAACAGACAATGGCGTACCTCTCAAGTATGCCCAAGAATATTGGCAAACTTGTGAATTCTACCCTCAAAGACGTGGAATCATGGGGGACATAGACGCCCCAAACGATATGGTTTGCTCCGTCAAGATCTCCCGACCAAAGGTCTCTAAAGTCCTTTGCATCCCTACTCGCCAAGAACTCGGCATTGACCACTACGCCGAGCCACCCATAAGTTCTGACATCCTTCGCTTCATCAGAATGCTAGGTTACAATCGTGACCTACGCAACGCCTCCGACTTCAAGAGGCAGTTCTTGCCCCCAATGTAGAACATGTTCTTTTCCATATTGAACAGAGCCCTTACCTGCAAACTAGGGTCGATGGATCAAGGAAATATCAACATAATGACGATTATGTATGGCCTCTTCTTCAACCTACCACTGGACTACGCCTTTCTCATCTATAATGAGATTCAAGCAGCGGTAGTCAAGAAGTGTAATCTCAAGACCACAGGAAAGCCATTGACCTCCATTCTCTTCCATCGATTCCTTGCTTTCTTCATAAGGGATGTGATTAGCAGACATGATCTGCCAGCCGATGAACCGTATACTTTACAGTTTCTGATGAACGACCATCGACCAACAATCTCCAAGGAAGGCTACACCACGGAGAGGACAGTCTCACACGCCATGTTCAGCGTCATACCAGTAACGTCTGAGATAAGGCAGAAGTATGAATGCTCTCTGCTCTCCCAAGAATCGAGGGCAGCTACCCAGAGCACTTAGAGCCGTCCCCTGACACCAACGAGGGAGCACAGGAGTCGTCTTCATCGGATGATGAAGATGATGATGATGGCACTCCTCGTGCATTCCCCCGCCCTTCACATACAATTCCCATCCCCACTACCCAAAGGGCAACCACCACCACTACCCCTGGCAATAAAGGCCAAAGGGGTATTGAACATGGACGACCCAGTCTAATCCCTCACCCAGCCAACCATCCAGAGGCCATTCTTAGGGCCTCTGGAGATGATGAAGCCGATGAACCTCACCATCAATCGCCCCTCTCTCAAGAGAGAGGCGATGAAGAAATAAGAGCCACTTTGCCTCATGGCTCGCCACTACCCTTCACACACACAGAAGCATGTGTTGCTTTTGGCATTGCTGATCCAAAAGATCGTTCAGAGCGATCTCCTGTTCGTGCACAACATCCCCCTTTGATACTTGATCTAGTGAAGGGGAAACACATCTACTTCTCTTCCTCGGCATCTGTAGCTGAAGAAGAAGAAGAACATGTCGCAACATCAAAAGATAGCTCCTCACTAGAGGGCTATCGAGGACTTGATGGAAGTCCTTCAAGGCCTATATTTTCACAAGGCATTGAAGGCGCCTCTAGAGCTGAGGCTCAACCTGCAGCATCTGTTGCTGCAGGGATTACCGATGTGGTTGATCTGGTCACAAAGGCTGAGTTCAAGCCTTTGTAGACTCGATTCAACGGTCCTTGGATGACCTAAAACTCATCATACCAGGGATTGTCGACAACCCTCCATCCATCAATCTTACCCCTTTTCGACATTCCCTTGCAACCGTAGAAACCCAAACCCAAGACAACACAACCCATCTCCAGATGTTACAACAAACTGTCACCCAACACCATAATACCTCGTCCACCTTTTCCACCCAAAGAAACCTACTTTTAATGAACTCCATCGCCACCATCATGGCCCAGGCAACTGCGACCGATGAGACCTTAGCCTTCCTAACCACCCAAATAAACACCATTTTGCAAACCCTCAACACCCTACCAGCCACCATTATATCCCAAATCCCTCAACTTACCCCACCCCCAACTTCATCAATTGATGACACCTTAGCCTCCCTCTCATCCTAAATGGCCACCATCCAAAACACCCTAACCTCCCTCCCAGCCACCATCATAGCCCACATACCCCAACCACCTCCACCTCCACCTCCACCCCCCCATCTTTTCATGAAGCCTTTTCTTCCTTCACTATAAAGGTGAGGAACATCATTGCCAACATTCCCATTCCTTCATCCACATCCACCACCACCTTCGTGCCCCTACCTGCATCCACATCCACTAGGGAGTTTTCTACCAGGGCCGACCTAAGGGCCCTGTCGAAGGCACTTGTCTCATCCTTCAATGATATAAGTGCATATTTCATTCATCGTGCTGCACAACCAACCAAGGCTCTCTTCCAAAGCCTTGCCGATCAACAAGCATGCACCAACACTCTCCTTCACTCAATGGAGGAGAGCCGAAGACAACAAGTCCTGAAGGCGTATCTTGCGTCCTTCAGGAAGGACAAAAAAGAAGAAGAGGAGCAGAGCATCATGCTCCAGCAGCCGCCCGCACAAAAGGCCACGACATGAGGACCCAGACCGCGATGATCAAGGTCTTGGACCTCATGAGGGGGAGAACCAGGCCGCAGCTGCTCAACATGTGGAATCCGCTGCACCACCACCCTCACCTCAAACTCAAAACCAACCATCTCCCTTAAACCAAGGAACCCAAGCGAGGGAATCAGAGGCTCAACCCTCTGAAGATGTACATAATGTACATGTTCCCATCGGCACCACCCAAGAACCTGTCGAGCTGAGTTCATCAACCAATAAAGAACCATCCACACCTCAAACTGAAACAAATCTACCCTTCACCCCATCACTAACTCCCAACCTTCCCTTAACCCCTTCACCAACTCCTCGCACAACAAACCCTTCACCACCCTACCCATACAACCACAACCCATAATCACCCAACCTTCATCACCACAACAACCTCCAACCCAAACACAACCTAATGAACCAGAAACCACCCACACACAACCTCTTGAACCAAAAACCACCCAAACTAAAACCCATGAACCAGAAATCACCCCATCTAAGCCCAATAAACTAGAGCCAACCCAAACCATTCCATCACCAACCCACTCACAACCCTTAGCCCAAACATAACCCACAGCCCAACCAACCCAGGTGCAAGCGGATGTTCCTTCTTCATCAAGGCACCCTCCTCAAGGGGTCGTTGATGAAATCATCACCAATATAGAGTCGCTCAGGAGACATCCAGAGGTGCCGTCGAAGGAGCCAATCATGATGGAGAACATCCATCAATATCTGTATCATGATCGCGGTGAAGGTTTGACTCTCAATCCTCCAATTCTTTCACCAGAATCTATGAACCTCCTACACCATAAGTTTGTTAGACAAACTACCCAACCACCACGGGTTATCTTTTCAAATGATGGAATAAGGTTGATCATGGACATCAAGATGAGGATCTTCGCCAACAGAGCCATCAAGTATATCGAGTACACTGTAGAGTGATCCCACGATCAGGTCAGCGTCTTCAGTGACAATGACTTGATCAATCTCAATCCCTATGACTTAATCGAGCTTTACGCATACACAAATTAGAGACATGATCAGGGAATATGATTTGGAATGGTGAACAGAGCGATCGTGCAGATAATAGAGACCTTGGTGAAGCATCAAGCCAAGAGTGACTTTGAAATTGCTCTTCAGCTTGGCATCGACAGACTTTCCTACACTCCACCCGATGAAGACTTCTCTGGCTTGTAGGAGAAGAGGTCTGCCACTGTCCTTACTCAACCAGAACTGGGTCTGGTATATAAAAATGAGTTTGGCACAAAGAAATTCTTTAATTTGACTGAGGCCTTCAAGTACTCAAATGAAATAATTGAATGGTTTCAGAAAGCCATCAGGGATAGGTTAGGCAGACCTCATATGCCGATAGACGATGGACAGAGACTGATTCATGAGATATCTACAGTCATTCAATATAGAGGACTACTTATGCACTTTTGGGATATATCACAAGGGAGACCTTGAATGTAGTCTTAATTATGTTTTGTCTTGTAATTTCTTTCATTTCACCGTTGTAAGAATTCATCATTTTGTTCCAATGAAAATTTGGCAAAAGATGCTTTTCTTTAGAATAGCCTTTGTTCTTCATTTATACTTTGAATGTTCCTAGATTAGTTAATGTTTGTTCTTTCATTACTTAGGGGGAGATTGTTAGACCCCATAAGTATTATGCATGAAGTAATGGAGACAAACAAGTGAAGAAGAACCAGAAGGCCGATCGAAGACTTTAAGGAAAAATGACGTAGTCTGAAGAACAACCAGATGGTCGATGAACTGATCAGAGATGCGATTGAAAGTGCATCTTCACAACCCCTCTGAGGTACTATCAATTGGAGTTTCCCTCACCAGTTCAACCAGACGCAAGCAATGAAGATATGAAGATAAGGTTGAACTCATACCCCATGGAAGACAGCTGGAGATGACCAATCAACAGTTGGATTCTACAAAGTTTATCTTGCTTTAATGTTTATCCATGTTTTAGATAAGCTTTATCTGTTAGTAGAAGATTAGCTAAATAGTCTCCCTAGATAGTTATCTTTTTATTAGATTACTAGTATAAATAGGTGGTTAGGCCTATTGTAATCTTTGACACTTTATGTTTTTCACATCATTGGAATAAAGTGAAATCTTTGGCACTCAAGCATATTCTTAGAACGTTTATTAATTGTTCTTGAGTGTTCATCATTTTATTCATCCAAACGCTATAATTTGGTTATTCTTAACTAAATTATTAGTGTTATTGAGAGATCTGGGATCAACAGACAAATTTCAAAAGAAGTAACTAATCTAAGTTGTTCAGATTAATGTAGCTAGGTACATTTGCTCCAAGCTCCTTTCGACGTAGAAACTCCCTTCTGATCTAGTGATCTATCATTTCACCTCTGAAGTCATCATCTAGCCAAAACTTGATGGATCTGTGATGTTCATCTGACATAGATATAACTCGAACATTCTTCGAAATCTGACTTCGCCTTCATAGTCAAGGAATATAAGTCCTAACTCAGGATTTACATGCACAATGTTGGGTATGTAAGGACCTTTCGCTGGCAATGATAAGTTCAACATGGAAATGTCTCACTTCTTGTAATCCTTCAGGACTTCATCTAAGGATAACTTTGTTTCATGTTCATTCCTCAAGAATGGTCCGTCATTAGGACTTTAAGGTCTTTTTTTTTCTTCCACCTTTCTTCAAAGTTGGCTTTTCAGGGACTGCGACATACATGGACATCTTCTTGATCAGCTTGTTGATGATGTCTTTGATAATCGGCTTATGTCGAAAGTTTTAATACTGAATGGCTTGGCGGATCTCCAGCCATTCATTATAGTCATACTTGCCAAGGTAGTTTGGATACTTGATGACCGCCTCATGGTTATCCATGGTGATGAGCATTGAGATCAGCAACCTACCGTCTTTTATCCATCTGGTGATGGTGACGTTTAAGATAGGATGAGGGTTGATTCCCTTTTGAAGGCATTCTTCGCTCCAGCATCTGTCTCACTCGGCCAGGTTCAGATTCTTCTCGCATTCAACTTCTTAAAATGCTCTTCTTCAACAACACATTTGCCTTTTGACTTAGTGCTCTAGTGCATTTCTTGAGTAGCCTCATTTTCCCTTTGCTCTCCCTGGGACGTGGAATCCTTGAGGGTGACATTTTGTGGCACCAGCAGGTCTCTGGTACTGAATAGTGAAGTCGTCTTCATCGTCGTCTTCATTATCATCATCGTCCAGGTCACTGCCAAAGTCAGGAAGGTCGGGAGACACACCGTCTTCTTTATCATCCTCTTCATCATATTCTTCCACATCACTAGCATCAGTTGTATAGTTGATGGGAAGGTAATCATCGCGAGCTTCAGCGTCAACTCGGACGGCATCAACATCCTCAGTTGCAGGAGCTTCACAGGAAGTTAGGATTTCATTAACAACCTCAACTTCAGCTTCAGCTCTAGAAGCTGACTTCAGCTCTAGAAGCTTCAGCTTCAGCTTCATTGTCATCGGTTGCTGGAGCAGCAGGTTCAGGGGCCGCAACAACATTTGAGGGACCAGCTTTGGATCTTGTCTCCCCCTCTTTGGAAATAGCTTTGGAGCAATAGCCAAAGAAGTGGTCGACGATTCGGATTTGTAGAGCCATCATTTCTTCAAGGCACGTCATAGCATGTAATATAACTGTAGCCTCAAATGCTTCATCTAGCCGGGCGCGGTCATTAGCGGTCAACGAGGGTTCAGGCATTGGTAGTGGCTGTTAGAGGGTAGCCAAAATCTACTGCATGAACTTTGTATGCTGAGCAAGGTGGGAATTTGCTTCATTGGTTGCTTGTTAAAGTAGTGATGGCCTCAGCATTGGCTTGAACTGCCACTTGGATGTTGGAGAGCTGGCCTTGGACCTCTTGAACTTCAGCCTTAACGGCTGAGAGGTCAGCAACGACTTTGTTCCTTTGAGACATGTCTTTATAGACTTCGTCCATTTTGATGAAGACCGTCTCAATAGCAGGGAGAAGCAGCTTTACATCCTCAGCCATGTTATATGCATCCTCCATGAATGGTTCCTCAAAATGACCTGAAAAAGATAGAGAGTGAGCATGAAAAAGCTCAGGGTTAGAGGAAATGAACAGGTAGGAAGATGGAGTACCTAATGGGTCTTCAGCGTTATTTGAGGGATTAATGTTGGTACGCTCCATGGTGCATTCGAGAGGATAAGTACCAGTATGTTGAGGTGCATCGAGAGGAGCAACCTCAAGTCTAATGGTGGGTGTCTCATCATTACGGATGGAAGTCGCTGATGATTCATAGACATGTGTAGAGACTAAAGATGGAAAGGAAGAGAAGATGGACGAGACTGAAGGTAGTGGGTGTTCAGCAGTGGTGATGCTGATATACTCACCTTCAGTGAGTTGGGTCACTGAGGTGGTTGGGTGAGGAGCCACGGGTACAACAGTGATTTCAGAATCACTATAGAGCTAGGAAGGCTGACTGAAATTGCCTCAGGGGTAAGACTTATTTCAATACCTGAGACCTTTTGAGAGGTCATAGCTAGAGATGTGGTTGTCCCCTTTTTGGCCTTCTTAGTCTTCAGAGGAAAAACCAAGAGTTGGGTAAGATGGGCGTTTAGAAGAAATAGTTGTGGTGGTTGGGTTAGACTTGGGGGGGGGTTTTCCTTTGCGTTTACCATTGGGGAGGGAGAATAAGGAGGAGGAATTAAAGAGTGTTGCATAACAGAAGAAAATGCAACATCTCCATCCCTTAGCTTGTGTCCAGAATTCTAGATCCAAGCTTGCAGACAGGAAGTTTACCTTCCTTGGAGTATTTATCGCTGAAGATCTTGTAGAATACCATTGAAAGAAAGCGAGTGTAGGGAACGGCCTTCTCCCTTTGGCGCTTGTTCTGCTTTAGCTCCAGGTCGTCAAAGATCACCGCAACAAAGTTGATGGATCGACGGCAGATGACGGACACGCCGATAGTAAGCGTAACCCTTGATGCCTGATCCTGACCACCAGTCTTTCCACCCATACTCTAAATGAAGTGAGAGAAGAGGAACTATCACACCGCTGACACGTGGTTCTTCTTTTTCTTCGACAACGATTTGAGACGCCTGCTGGAGTCTTTCTTCATTGGCCATTGGTAGCCAATATCATCAAGGCAAGTGATGATGCCTTTAGTGGAAAGGTCGCTGGCAAATGGACCCTTGGGAAAACGAAGGTCATGCATGAGCGTGGTCACGCCAAAACTCACGGTCATCCGGTTGAAGGTGAAAGAGATTTTCTCCACGTGTTGACCGTTTTTCTGCTTCTTGCATCACTTCAATGGTCATTCATAATTACTGAAGGGCCTCCCTTACGATGACAGGTTCATGGGTGAGAGCGTAGGCAATGGGGGACATCTTGAGGAAAGCAGCAGCGTCCTCGTAAATGGTTTTGTTGGTAGGAATGTCCAACAAGGCAATGTGGTTGTTGGCCTTGAAGGAAACGTCTTGAACAGAGAAGTTCACCTTCTTGGCAGCCATTGTCAGTTATAGTTTAAGAGATAAAAGATAATAGTTTATATTAGTAGTCCACAATTTGAATGTGATACTTTTAAGTTTTAGAACAATAAAACTTCTTTTGAAAAATCCACAAAGAGGGTATTAGAGTTTTTCAAGAAGAATGATGTTTTGGAAACTTTAGATTATAACCAAGAATAATAATATGTTATTAATCTTTCTGTTTGTGTTGTAAGAGAACAAGGTTCTTAAAAGATCAAACAACAGTTTCATAAGAAGAAGAATAAGAACAGGTCAAAATTTAAAGAATAAGTATCGACTGTGTGTAATATTCGTGTTTCAAGTTTTGATTTAAGATTTTCTTTAACATATATACATATATATATATATGTATATA
>NW_020203035.1:0-2433 GCF_001531365.2 Cynara cardunculus var. scolymus | reverse complement strand
AAAGCCATATTATACATCGACTGAGATAAAGAATAAAATGAAATATTAAAAACATGATGTATCTCGCTGCATTGCGCGAGTACGCTTCTAGTATATATATATATATACATATATATATATATATACTAGTGGTGTACCCGCGCGATGCAGCGCGAGTAAATCACAATTCGAAAACATTAGTTTGGATTTGAATCATGAGTTTATGTGGTTATTTTACAAGTCAACTAATATATAAAGCTGAAGGTCAATTTTGTTTGTTAGCAAGATCAAATGAAAAGAAAATTGCATATATGTCGGATTTCTGAAACCATCTACTCAGAGCTCGTTACAAAACTTGAAATTCTTGAATGAACAAAGAAATACAATCGTTCGTAAAATAATGTTCATCCGTATATTCGAACTGTTGTTTGTTTTTCGTGATGCACTCATCCGTAAATATTTCCTGCAAAAAATGGCGCAATGGTTTTAATAGAAACATATGGTACAAAATGTGTAATAATATAACTGTTGATTATACCTTATTCATCACGTAAAACTTCTTGATAGACGACGTTTGAGGTGTAGACTCCGGCACGATTGAATGTTTTAACATGCTTCACTAACACCTTCGTATTCCCCCATGATATCCCTCTGGACAATGCCACGTAAAGTTGCCTATATGAGAAAACTGATTCCGGTAGATAAACACCTACATTCGGAATTGTTTGGCCTTGAGCTTTATTGATTGTCATAGAAAAGCTAAGCCAAATTGGAAACTGTTTTCTCTTCAGCTTAAACGGGAACATGTTGTCTTCAGACGGACATAAGGGAATTCTCGGAAGAAATACTCTCTTTTCAGCATGCTGACCAACARCTATTTCTGCATCGATGACGTTCTGTTGAAAGCCTCTGCATATCAATCTACTGCCATTACACAATCCATTCGAGGGATCGATATTTCGTAATAGTATTATTCGGCATCCGATCTTGAGACGAAGGTAATGAGGAGGCAAACCACTAACAGTTAAAGAATTTAAGAACTCCATCGGATAGATGTTGTTCTTATCATCTTTTGCTTCGTCGAAGCTGTAGTATATTTTTTCATCTGCAGAAAACTTGTCGATCAACTGATCATTAATCTCGTCGACATTCTCGTTTTTAGTTGACAATATCGCCCTTGAAATGATATAATCTGAATTAGCCCCGTTGATTATCAGAGATGGAAAGATCGCGTCAATCAGCGCATCTTTTGACTTACCTTTATCAGCATAGGGAATGGTCATGTCATCCGGATGCGAATAAAGCTTTCGTCCACCGCTTCTTCATCTCCATCACCGACTCTTAGTAAAAATTCCGAAAACCATGGATTAGTGCGTGCTCTCATATTGAGCGTTAGCCGTATCTTTTTAATCGTTGCCCAAAGAGGTGACATCCGCAAGCTAGAATCTACAATCTGTACTTGGGTTCCACACCTCACGACTGGTAATACTTGTCTAAAATCACCCCCCAAAACCATTATCTTTCTGCCGAATGGGAGTGCCACCCCTATGATGTCTCGCATTGTTCGATCGAGCGCCTCCGCCGCCTGCCTCTTTGCCATCGACGCTTCATCCCAGATGATTATTTTTGCATCTCGAATCAATTTAGCAGCCCCACTCTGTTTTCTTATGTTGAACATCGAGTTATTATCAAGGTTTAGAGGAATATTGAATCTAGAGTGAGCTGTTCCCCCTGCAGGCATATTATTGGCAGCAACACCCGCCAAAGCGGTTGCGAGAGAAATAAGACCACGTGAACGGATGTTGGCAAGCAAAGCTTTGTACAAAAAAGTCTTCCCGGTTCCACCCGGACCATCTATAAAGAACACTCCTTTACAATCCTCGTCTACATGCCTCATGATCTCATCATATGCATATTTCTGGTCGGAATTCAGAGAGTCTCGGGCACGCAAGTGTTCATCTTCCACAACTATAGAGCATTCCTCTTGTACCTCACGAAATTCTCCAGATTGAAAATTTGAATTTGCATCAACCATTGGAAGATCGAAATCATCAAGACTCTTACCCATAAACTGTAGAAAAACGAGGACATCAGTTAGAACCAGATTACGGACTCGATTAGCACTTTCACATTGTCGCATATAATCTTCAGAGAGTGAATCATAGTGGTCATCCAATAACTTGCGAACATCTCCTGGCTCACAATAAATCAACATCGTGGCAAATAACCTCCTAAGAGCAGCCGGAAATTGAAATAAGGAGGCCTCTCCAAGACATTGGGATAAGCTGTCATCGTTCTCTATTAACCCTCTCTTAAGATATGCTTTGCGAAATGTAGGGTGCAGCAAGCCGTTGAAACTATATAGATCTTCAAAGCAAGTAGGCCCAGTAATATGAGACAAAAGTAGGCGTAGGTAGAACCGCTCTCCTTCAGCTGGATTTGCAGACACAAGTC
>NW_020203034.1:10589-24639 GCF_001531365.2 Cynara cardunculus var. scolymus | reverse complement strand
ATCCAAGACACTCTCACCCAACTACCCGCTGCCATCCTTGCCCAAATACCCCAACCCACCCCTCAACCACCTCCTCTCTCTGCAGGCCCCTCATTCGATGAAGCCTTCTCTTCCTTCACTGCAGAGGTGAGAGATCTAATCGCCAACCTCCCCATTCCCCCACCAAATTCAACCTCTACCATCCCATCACAACCTACAGCCTCCACCTCCACCACCGAGTTTGCCACAAAGGCAGACATGCAAGCATTGTCAAGAGCACTGGTCTCCTCTTTCAATGAGATCAGTGCAAAGTTTGTTCATCGAGCCATCCATCCAACAAGGGCTCTCACTCAAACGATGGTCGATGAACAACGACGTACATCATCTCTCCTCCGTTCAATGAAGGAGAACAGAAGAAAGGAAACCCTGAGGGAGTATCTTACATCCCTCAGGGAAAAGAAGAAGAAGAGGTCCCAAGCCTTTTGCTCAAGCAACCGCCCGAGTAAAAGAAGACGCCATGATGACCAAGACCCCGAGGATCAAGGCCTTGGCCCTCGTGAGGGGGAGAAAGAGGCGGCGGCTGCATACACTTCAACATCCGCTGCACCACATCAACTTGCACCTCAACAACCATCCACCCAAGGAACCCAAGCGAGGGAACCAGAGGCCTCGCCCTCTGATGATGAACAACTTAACCAGGTTCCCTTAGCTACTACCCCTGAGCCCATCGTGTTGAGTTCCTCAACTGATGAAGAACCAACCACCCCTCAAACACATCAATCTGTTTCTTCTGCACCAAATATAAACCTACCCTTAACCCCTTCACCAACATCCCGCACAACTCAACCTTTCATCATCTCTCTACAACCAGAGCCCATAACAACCCAACCTTCATCACCCCAACAACCAGAACCTATAATAACCCAACCTTCATCACCTCAACAACCAACAGAAACCCAAGAACCTGAAACAACCCAACCAACCCAAACACAACCAATGGTGCAAGCGAATGTTCCCTCTTCCTCGAGGCATCCTCCTCAAGGCCTAGTGGACGAAATCTTTCAACAAATGGAGTCGATAAGGAGAAGACCTCAAGTGCCACCCAGGGAACCAGTAAAGATGGAGAATATCCATCAATATATGTACAAAGATCGCGATGAAAGTTTGTCAACAAATCCTCCAATCCTATCACCTGAATCAATGGACCTCCTACACCATCGTTTCGTCAGACAAACTACTCATGATCCTCGAGTTGTCTTCTCGAATGAAGGAATAAGGAGAGTCATAGACTTAAAGATAAAATCCTTCGTCAATCGAGCTATCAGATACATTGAGTTCATCGTGGAGAGAGCCCATGTGATCATTAGCGTGTTCAACGAAAATGATCTCATTAATCTCAACCCGTACGACTTAATCGAATTATACACCTACACAGCTCAGAGGCAGGATCACGGCATAAGGTTTGGAATGGCAAATCGAGCGATAGTAAAGACAATGGAGTCCCTGGTAAAGCTAAGAGCCAAAATAGACTTCGAGATTGTGCTAAGGTTGGGCATTGAGAGGCTATCCTACGCTCCACCAAACAAAGAATTCCAGGGCCTGCAGGAGATACACTCTGCCTCTGTCTTGTCTCAACCCGAACTCGGACTTGTTTACAAGAATGAGTTTGGGGTGAAAAATTCTTTAGAATGTCTGAAGCCTTCAAGTACTCAACCGAATCACTTGAATGGTTTCAGAAAAATATTAGAGACAGACTGGGCAGAAGCCACGTGCCGAGGGAAGTGGAAAACCATCTCATTCAAGAGATCTCAACTGTCATAAACTACAGAAGATTACCCTTACGCTTCAGAGAGATATACTCGGGTAATTTTTTATGAGATGGATTTTTTTTTATTTTTGCCTTGATGTATATTCAGAATTCATCATCCAATGAAAATTTGGAATTTGATGTTTCTTCTAGATTAGTGTCTGTTYTTCATATDYGATTAKATTAGATTTTGTTATTTCATTACTTAGGGGGAGATTGTTAGATCCCATAATGCAAAATGTAAAAAGTAATGAAAAACAATAAGTGATGAAGAACCAGAAAATCGATGAATACATCAAGGCAGAAAAGACTAAGTCTGGATCGATGGAAAGACTGGAAAGACCAACCATCGGACCGATGGACCAAGTACAACCAGCGGATCGATGGATGATGTGATAGAAAGTGTATCATCGATACGATGGACAGACTAACACTTAGAAGATTTTCTAAGTATTCATCCAAGCATGCATTGAAGACTTGAAGATAAGGATGAAAGCGCCACGTCAATAATGACAGCTGGAGATGACGAATCAACAGTTGGAACTATAGTTTATCTTGTAAATAGTGATTATCCATGTGAAAGATAAACATTATCCGTTAGCTAGAATATTTGCTAGAAAGTAGCAATAGTTAGTTATCTTAGCATTAGCTAACTAGTATAAATACACGACTAGGTCTATTGTAAAAAACGCGCATACGTGAGATGTTTTTACTTTGTGTTTTACGTTTTATTATTTATAAAGTAAAACCTTTGAAGCTCAAACTGTTCTTGAATATTCATATTTTACTTTTGAGTCTTCTTAACTTTCTTCGTAAAATCACTATAATTTGGTTATTCATAACTAGATTATAAGTGTTATTGAGAGATTTGGGATCAACAGATCTGATAATATCAATAACCCAAACCAGCCCACAAATAATCGCATTCCTGAAGAAATCCTTCTACCTCAAAGCCAATTTCTTGAAATTAAACTTAATAACCATTCTTTCAACTTTGACATGCCTTCTAAATACCAGATAATTCCAAAAATCCTTCGCGGACATCCAATATCATATGCCTTTTCTGCCCATACTCCAGCCCCGATGATTTCTCTCTAACAATTTTGAAACACGTTAATTCTTGCTAAAGACGGTGAAACATACTATTTCGAAAGAAGCGTAGACGAATATGTCAGTAATTTGACGCTAAAACGAATCCGATGAATACAATGCCTTCCGGGATCGAGCTCGATAGGATTTCAACCGTTAGTCACCGACGATGAACTCTGTTGTGATATCAAACGATTAGGATACTTGCAAGAGTTGACTAATCCATCGCAGTTCAAATGACGATTCCTACCATCAATTTGGCATCTTCTGTTTTCAATCCTCAACAGATTCCTAACATCAAAGACAGCTAGAATCGATGCTTGCAGCAATTCGTTCCTTAAATTTTTCCATGGAATTGTATTCACACGCAAGTACGACTACACGTTGATAATATGGAACGAATTAATCGAGCTCGTCAACGCTAAACGGTTTCCGTTCAAAGCAAGGAAGTTCGTGCCTTTTCAAAGATTTATGCAACTATTCATTAATGCCATGATGAACTCAAACGATGACATTCCGGCCAGGGCAAACAGTGACGTTGGGCCATCATTCATCATGACTCGTATTCTGCAACACACCAAAGTTGAAGATTTAGACTCCATTATGGAAATTCCACTTGAGCTTTTTGTCTTTGCTGATTAGAAGGCTTAGTGCGTAATAGACTATAGGAGAGTGATAGATCTTATAGTTCAACCATAACCGGTTGAACTTACCCCGATATCAACCCATGCCTCGGCTGAGAGAGAGGGTATAGATTTAGCTGAGTGTGTTCAGAAACAAGGGTTACCTAAACAGGGTTGTGAGCTGAGAGAAAATGTAAATAAGAGGGGTGATGAGGAGCGGGGAGCCTCTGATCAGCATAGTACTTCAACAGAAAGTACTTCCACAACTTCTACAAGTTCGGAAGATACTATATCCGATAATCAGGCAGCTCGGGGTGATGATCATGATGATGCTGACAATCCTACTCAACCGGTACTGTCTCAGAATATTCAAATCGGATATTTTTTCTAGAATTTGAAGCTCCACAGACTTGTCCAAGTCTACATTCACTATCTGTAAATGTTGATGATTTTGGAGGCAGATATGATGAATATGATCGTATGTTGGAAGATGTTTTAGATATTCCAGTAGAAGAAGGTGATGAGGGAGCTCAAGTTGAAAATGTTGAGAGGTTTAGTGTATGGGAAGAAGAAAAAGATGGTGAGTGTGAGAGTGGAGCACAAAATGAAGAACAAGCTCCTATCCCAGCTGAAACACATAGTCAGGCACCCACATTTGCTATCGACATTCATCCGTTGAATGTTGGTATTGAAGAAGACATAGCTAGCCCAGTTATGCATTTACACACCCATCCCAGCCACTAAACTGGTTCTCAACAATCAGTTGTTTCAATTCATCACAGGGATATAGCACATATTCTATATACTTCTTACTCGGAGAATGTAGATATTGAAACAAGTAGGCCGCTGCCCCAGCCTACGACATCGATTTTGTACACCTCGAGTTTAGAGACTATACACTTAGGTACACAAAAGTCTAGAGCGTCTGTTGCTCCCATTGCATTTCTTAGTGAACCTGCTGGAACGACCAGAGTGGTGTCAATAGACCTACCACAAGGACCGGTGGGAAGTCCTACCAGTGCTACCATTTTGCCAACACTGAACGTAGGCACAACAGTTTATTCAACTGCTGTCTCAATTGGTAATCTAAGTGATCCAGGAGTGATCTTACTCGACTTCGTGTCAAGGGAATATTTGGACGGCGCCCTAAAGGCTGTTCAAGATAACATGGAAGCACAAATCTTAAGTCTCAAAAGAATGTTGAAGGGGAAGGAGCCAATAATAGAAGATCAACCGTCTGTTCCGTCACCACCGCCTGTACCTGAGCCTCCGACGGTACAAGAGCAATCGATGGATGAGCTTAAATCTCTATTGTACTACAAGCTGATGTCATCACAAAACCCTGATGCGGAAGATGCAAATCTTGTTGGGCTCCTCCAACAGCTTATTGATAATGATCCCACAGTTAGTAAGTTAATCACATCAAACACTCAAGCCCTGAAAAGTTCAATTGATGGCCTCTCCGAATGGGTATCTATCTTAGAAGAGACTTGCCGAGTTAAAGCCACCTCACTAAAGCAAAGACATGATGATCCGGATGATCCTGATCATCATGAGGGGGAGAGAAAAAGGCAGAGGCTGGCTGAGTCATCTGCTCGTGCTCAAAGTGTTGAAAGAGAGCCAACTTCTCAAGCTGTAAACGTTGAAAGTTTTGTCCCAGAATCAACAAGGGAAAGGACTACTGAGCCGATAATTCTGGAAGATGAGACTGTTTTGGAGACAAATCCAGTGATCGAGCCAATGGTTGAAAAGCCGGCGGACTCCACGATAGGAACAAGGTTGTTACTGGATTTATCGGCCAATGTTGGACTCAATGAAGCGTTTGCTAGAGAATTGGGTGGAGAGCAGGATTTTGGTGAAGAGATTGACAACATTGATGAATTAACTGGAGTGTATTTTGACTTTGAAGCAGATATTAATGAAGAAGATTTTGTCTTCCCATTCCAGGGTGATCGTCAGACTTTGCCTGAACCCTCCATTACAGTTAATCCTGGTACGTCCGAGACTCCGAGGGAGGCATTTGATCCGACTGAAATTTTTTCTAAAAACTATGTGCCATTTGCAATTCACGCCAACGTTACAGGTTATGATCGTGCAAGGATCAGAGAACCTTATTTCGAGGACATTTACTTCGGTATTTTCCTCTGACACCGCAAAGCTCTCAGTGCAGAAAAGATTCTTGGGATTCATAAAGAATCTCGAGACTATCGTATGGAGTACAAGCACTTTCTCAAGGAAAAGCGTCTCCCAATCAGCCATGTTCGGACCAAGCATTGAGTCGTCTCAATCAAACAAATTGATGCCCAAAGACTTCTTAGAGTTTGGTATCCGGTGTTCACAGTTACATGACAAGATGGGAAGGTCTGGGTATTTAGCGAAGCTAATTTCTCTAACCTTTATTTAGAAGACTTGGAGCATATGTACCATGAATTGCGGAACATGACGATTAGAAGAGAAGCAACACTTGTTGGTCTTAGTGCTATCAAAAGATTTATGCGGAGTCATGTCAAAGTGTCTATGGTTCTTGATGTCCAAATGGGTCTTGAAGACAGTCAGAGAATCATTAACTTGAAGAGACCTGATCAAGAGCTAGAAGATATTGAAGGCTATCCGTTATATATAATTCTTGAAGAACCGGAGTTCAGAGTTGTGTACAGTGCCCAGGGTCGGATAAAGAAGTTCATAAGGTTCAGTGAGCTGAATAAATATAGTGATGGCACTACTAGAATGGTGAAACGGGCGCTTGAGACGAGAAGGGATGATAATGATAGAGCTGCGGAGTCAGAGAAGATGAGTCCAAAGGATAGGTATTTACTGATCAATGCCTTAGATCTACTTGATGATAAATTGCAATATCGGAATGCACTGAGAAGGCTAGAGACACTGCTCGGACTTAGAAAAAGTAGATTTACAATGTCTCGACCTTGAATCMAAAGGGGGAGATTGTTGGGTTCAAGAATGTGCTTTAGAGTTGTATCCAAGTTCTCCCATTGTAATGTTTTTGTAATAGTTAGCATTTACAATTTCCTTAGTATAAATAGGATTTAGTCTCTTAATTGTCATTACTTCAGTTCATAATCTGATTAGTGATTGTTAATCTCATTGTAATTCTCTCTCAAGAAATCAATATCATATTTGGTGAAATTCTCTCTCTACTCAATCTTGTTCTTGTTCTTGAAGATTAATTCTGATTTGTATGATTTTGGGAACATCATATCTAAAAGAAGAAATAAAGTTTTTAAATAACAAACATGTTTATGAAAAATGATTAACAACCAAAAGTAATAAGCAAACCTGTATTTAGAAAAGAAAGAAGAACTTGTTTTTAGAAAGGAGTTATTGGTGTTCTTGCTAGCACACAATAAAAGAGAGGTTTGTTTATGGATTTGTTCAAGCAAGGAGTAAATGAGAGGGTAAGAGAGGTATTTATAGGTGAGAGAAGAGAGAAGGAAGAGCGGAAAAAACAACGCTTCGAAAAGATGTGCAATAACGATTTCTTCTGTACGTCATTTTGAGGTGATTGGTTTGGGAAGAGCAATGGACAACATGTGTCAGAAAGACGCGTGTGAAGTTAGTCCATTTATTTAAAAATATAATGACATCATAAAATATGACGGTTCATTAACCTTTTTCCTTTAAAATAATTCGACCACTGAATAAGAAAAGTGTTTAGTGATAGTTTTAAGTTTTGAGAAAGAAGAGATAAGTAGACATGCCTTGGAGAGAAAGATACACTTAACTTAAGAGTTCAATGATAGATGATAGATTAAGAAACACTAAATCATATCACTGAGTCATGCTTAGAGCTGAAAGAATTAATCCTCAGCGTTCAACATTCCAAGTTCGCTGACTAAAAGATTGAATCTTGTATCATCAAGAGGTTTAGTAAATAGGTCAGCTAGTTGCTACTCGGTGGGTACAAAATGAAGTTCAATATCACCGTTCATAACATGATCTCTGATTAAATGATGTATGATCTCTATATATTTGGCCTTAGAGTGAAGTATATGATTGTTTGCAATGACAATGGCACTAGTGCTATCACATTAGATAGGGATCTTAGAGAGCTGAAAATCATAATCACTGAGCTGATTTTTCATCCAAAGAATTTGGGCGTAACACCTTCCAGTGGCTACATATTCCACTTCAGCAGTTGATGTGGACACTGAGTTTTGTTTTTTGTTTGTCTAGGTCACCAACTTTCCACCAAGAAGTTGACAGCCTCCTATGGTGCTTTCCCTATCTATCTTGCAACCTACAAAATCACTATCTGCATAACCTATTAGGTCGAAACCTGAGTCTTTGGGATACCAAATGTCCAGATTAGGAGTACCCTTCAGATATATATATATATATATATATATATATGAAGATGCATTTTACGGCAATCAGATAAGATTCTTTGGGTTTAGATTGATATCTTGCACAGAGACAGGTAGAATACATGATATCAGGTGGGCTAGTTATAAGATACAGCAAGCAACCGATTATTCCTCTGTAAGCGGTAATGTTTACAGGTTTCCCACTAGGGTTCTTGTTCAACGTGTGAGGATGATCCATGGGAGTTTTCATAAATGAACTGTTTGTTAAGTCGAATTTCTTCAACATATCCCTGACATACTTATTCTGACTAATAAAACGCCTTTATCAGATTGCTTAATCTCAAGACCTAGAAAATATGTCAGCTCTCCCATCATGCTCATCTTGTATTTTTTTTCTTCATGCGTTCAGATAAACGAAAACACAAAGAGGGATTAGTGGAACCAAAATTAATATCATTGCCATAAATTTGGACAGGGTGTCATACCAAGCTCGAGGGGCCTGTTTTAACCCATAAAGAGCTTTATCCAATTCTAGACATATGTTGGATATTTAGGGTCAAGAAACTCTGGAGGTCGTTCAACATAAACTTTCTCTTGAAGTTTTCCACTTAGAAAAGCGTTCTTTACGTCCATTTGATAGACTTTAACGTCCTTATGGGCAGCATAGGCGAGGAAGAATCGAATTACTTCGAGTCTAGCCACTGGTGCAAAGGTTTCATCATAATCGATGCCTTCTTCTATCTATATCCCAGAGCAACAAGTCGATCCTTTTTGTTGGTTACAATTCCTTATTTGGTGTCTTTCACAGTTTTTCTAGATGGACATAGGACAAGGTACCAAACTTTACTTCTACCAAGCTCAATGAGTTCTTCATGCATAGCATTAACCCATCTTGGATCAATGATAGCCTCATTGATTTTCTTGGGCTCAACTAAAGAAAGAAAATTGACAAAAAAATAAATATTACCTAGACCTTGACGAGTCTGAATATCTGCGCTTGGATCACCAAGAATTTGATCGATGGGATGACTTTTCATTCATCATTGTGCTGGTACATGACATAAATTGTCATCTTTTGAGTTTGGAGGCTCGGGTATAGAAGATGAGGCTTCAATAAGAGATTCTTTAGCATTCACTTAAATTGCTAAAGGAGCTTTAGTGAGAGAGTCATCTAATGAGAGACGTTCAGTGACTAAAGGAGACTCACTGACTGAAGGATCAATATTTGAAGTAGAAGGGGGTATTTGACTAATGGAATGGCAACAATCCCTGAAGAGGATTGAACTTCGTTATTAGTCGAGTCATAAATGATAAATGGATCATCATCGGATTTAGGGAGATCAACATTAGGTTGATTGCAGAAGGAAGCTTCAGGTATAATGAGATATTATCGAGTTATCTAACTCCTCTTCATCATCAAAGATGGGTTTAGAGTTAGCTGATTGAGATTCATCAAATGTGACATGAATAGTTTCTCATATTGCTTGTCTTCTTTTGTTGAATACTCTAAAGGCTTTGGATACAGAAAAATATCCAAGGAAGATTCCTTCATCTGCATTGGGATCAAACTTTCCAAGATATTCTCTATTGTTTAAGATGTAGCAAATACAACCAAAGATATGTAGAAATCTGAGAGAATGCTTTATGCTATGGAAAAGTTCATAGGCTGTCTTTTTGAATCTCTTAACGATCAGCGACCTATTTTGAGTGACACATGTAGTACTGACAGCTTCTACCTAGAATTATGTTAGGAGACGAGACTCGCTGATCATAGATCAAGCGGCTTCGATTATCGTTCGAATTCTCCTTTCAGGGACCCCGTTTTGTAGTGGAGTTCTCACAGCAGAGAAACTGTGTGAGATTCTCTTGTTCTCAAGGAAGTTATCGATGGTACTGTTTTTGAATTTAGGTCCATGATCACTACTTACTGAGAGCGCCTTAATGTTGTTCAGTACTTCTATGCGCTTTATAAACGAGATGATTTTTTCAGGTGCATTACTCTTGGATCTGAGAAAGAAGACCCAAGTATACCTGGAAAACTTGTCAACTATAACGAGTGTGTATTTCTTTCCAACTATGGATTGTATGTTAAAAGGGCCAAATAAATCCATATGCAATAACTGTAGCAGAGAAGTCACTGAAGAGACTTGCTTTGATTTAAAACTAAACTTTGTCTACTTTCCTTTTTCATACGTTGAGCAAAGAGATTCTTTTGCAAAAAAGTACTGAAGAACGCAATGACGAGTTCTTTTCTAGACAACTCGTTCAGCGTCTTGAAGTTTAGATGATAAAGTTGTTTGTGCCACAAACAATTGATATTTGATGAGGCCTTTGAGAGAAAACAACTATTATAAGTGAACGGAGAATCCATGTTGATGACATATACATTTTCTTGACGAGAGCATGTTAAAGCGAGATTGTCATCTTTGTCAAAGACATAACATGTATTCTTGGGAAATTTAACTGTGAAATCTTTATCACACAGTTGACTAATGCTTAGAAGATTGTACTCTAGTCCTTTAACATATGCATAAGTTTGAAGGTGATTGCACCATTGGTTAATATACCAAAATCTTTGGTATATCATTTTCCGTTTCCACCAAAGGTAATAGAAGGGCCTCTTTTATCTTTATATTCATAGAGCAAGGTTTTGTCTCCAGTCATATGTCTTGAGCATCCACTATCTAAATACCAGATACCTTTGACTCCCTGAGTAGAAGTTGATGGAGTTGGATCACTGGAGGATGATGTCTCAGATGGTTCATCCTTGACATCCTGGGCCATAAGACAAAGATAGGTCGTGTCTTCTTCAAATGAGGATGATTCATCAAATGAATCAGCCCAGTCATGTTCTTCCGCGGTAAGTCTTTTGCCTTTATGCTAGACATTCTTCATCTATTTCTACTTCTCTTCTGTTTTAGATATTTGTCGTTTTTAGGCCAGAAGGAGGATGGGATGTTAGAATATCGCTTTGCAGCTTTCTTTGACCTGCATTTACTTGCAAAGTGTCCTTTGCGTTGATAGTTAAATCAGTTAGCTGAGGCCTTGTCAATAGACTCATCAAACTCTTGTTGATCCTCTCTCTCATTGATTTGATGATGATCCCTTTTATCTATCGAAGTATAATATTTCTGTTATTCAGTTTCAACGATCTTCACAAAGTCTGTTCATTGATTGTCATCTTTGTAAAAGACATAACATGTATTCTTGAGAAATTTAACTATGAAATCTTTATCACATAGTTGACTAATGCTTAGAAGATTGTACTCCAATCCTTTAACATATGCATACGTCTGAAGGGTGTTGCACCGTTGGTTAATATACCAAAATCTTTGGTATATCCTTTTCCGTTTCCTCCAAAGGTAATAGAATGGCCTCTTTTATCTTTATATTCAGAGAGCAAGGTTTTGTCTCCAGTCATATGTCTTGAGCATCCACTATCAAAATACGAGATACCTTTGACTCCCTCAGTAGAAGTTGATGAAGAGGGATCACTAGAGGATGATGTCTCAGATGGGTCATCCTTGGCATCCTTGGCCATAAGACAAAGATAGGTCGTGTCTTCTTCATATGAGGATGATTCGTCAGATGAATCAGCCCAGTCATGTTCTTCAGCAATAAGTCTTTTGCTTTTACGCTAGAAATTCATCATCTTTTTCTACTCCTCCTTCAGTTTTAGATATTGTCGTTTTTAGGCTAGAAGGAGGATGAGATGTTAGAATATGGCTTTGCAGCTTTCTTTGACCTGCATTTACTTGCAAAGTGTCCTTTGCGTTGATAGTTAAAGCAGTTAGCTGAGGCCATGTCAATAGGATTTGACTTTGGCTTGCCAGCAATAGTCAGAGAAGGAGATCTGCGGAAATTACTTTTTCTAGAAAACCTTTGGAAAGAGCTTGTAAGGAGGGTCAGAGACTTATCAAACTCTTGTTGACCCTCTCTCTCATTGATTTGATGATGATCCCTTTTATCTTTTGAAGTATAGTATTTCTGTTATTCAGTTTCAATTATCTTCACTAAGTCTGTTCAGTGACCGTTAAACGTGTATTGTAATTCGTTTGGAGACTGTTATACTTCAAGATGACAACTCACACCACAAATCCTTCAACAATGTCAAAGACATAAGCTGAAGATTAGAGACCAGCAAGTTCGTGATCTGAAGTGGTATTCAGTGATTACAAACTTGTCTACATATGTGTGAAATCTGCACAAGTGTCAGCAAACACTGAAGAGACCTTTCTGCGTCGTCCTAGTACTTAGCGATCAAATGAAACTTATCAGGCATAATTATTTTTGTCTTGTCCTCCCTGACACAAAGGACAAACCCATACCTTTCTAAAGTATAGTATAATACGTAGCCACTCCATTGACTCTATTGTGCTTACCTACTTTATGAAAGAGGATTGCTCATATACAGCCGAAAAGGACTGTATACTGTAGCAAAGGACAAGATTTTCTCTAGAAGCTTGACATGTGTTTTGTACCTTCAGAATTGCATTTAATGAAATGGGTATAAATAGTTGAGAATTCTCCTCTCAGTTATCAATCTTCCTCACTAAGAACTTACCCAAGAAGTTACTTATCTCACGACTCTTTGTCTAAAAGAAAGAACCACTTTGAACAAAAGTGAAGAGCACATTTATTCTTATCTTTATTTCTTGTAGCAATTTTTTTTCTCTTTGCTATTTGTAATTGTATGTATCTTGGATTGCTTAGATAGGTTCTTTACCTTATCTATTTCACAAACAATCTGTAAAATTTTGTATTGATCTTCTTTATCAATGTAAAATTTTTAAAAGTGAAAGTTTATGTGTTTGTATTCATCCCCGTATTCTACAAACTGATTACCTATAAACTCTTGTAGATCCGGCTAGGACTAACAAGTGGTATTAAAGTAGTGTTTGCTTTTTAATTTATTCCTATCAAAATGGCTTTGCAAAACACTAGCATCAACTTTTACAATAATGGCTCTTTTGCCAACCTCCCCGAATCATCAAAGACAACTTCAGTCTCTGGAAGAACTGAATGTCTTTATTCTTGGAAGGTGTGGATCCTGAGATCGCATATTATATAGTGAAAGGAGCTTATGTTCCATCCGCTATCTCTCTAGCAGTTCCTGCAACTGCTACGACTGCCAGGATTTCTGAACGGCAGATTCCAAAGCTCCCACATCAATGGAGTGATGATGTGTGTCCCTATATCACTGATCAATCTTCATAAACTTCACAACAATTGGCAGAATCTTGATATTGCATTAAGAACTTTCATAAGAACATTGAGAGGAAAAGTCAATCCTTACAAATCAGTCAAACCTCTCTTTTTGTATGTATTATTACAATTAGCTCTCTTCTACAGATTACAAAGACTAACCACTATTTATATAGTCAAACTAACTAAACAATAGTCAAAGTCAAACTTCTATAAGAAAAGTCAAACACGCTGACTTTTACAATTATAGATTATATTTAACTTTCAAGACGAATACAATTAATACTGACTTTTCAGTCCTAACATTCTCCCCCTTTGTATTCAGACTTGAAAGAAAATTCTGCGCTTTGAGTCCTTGTTTGAACTTTGAAACATTAAGCACAAAATGTCTTCTTCAAATGAAATCTTCAAGCGATCAACTATTGAGAAAGATCTTCTAGCATTCTCCCCCTCGAATGTAGAATCACAGTGATCTTCTCTTTTGACAATGTAGAACAGATTCAAAAAAAATCTTCATAAACACTGTACAAGATGTGATCTTCAAAGGATCTTCAGAACTAATCTTCAGTAAAATTTTGTAAAGATGATCTTCACATTCAACATCTCTCAGTCGTTGTAGCACACAAATAATCTTTCTGCGATTATCTTCAGTCGCACTTCTTTTGATCTTTGCATCAAATCCCCTGAAGTTACTCCCCCTTGATCTTTGCATCAAATCCCCTTTAACAATGTTCGGAAATGAATATTTCATTCATTATTACATATACTCCGCCTTATGATGAAATGAGAATTATTCCATCATACAAAAGATGAATGAAATTTTTCGTGTAAGCCGTCAAATCATTAAACTGTAAGTAGATCTTTGCAAATCCACTTATTTAATCTTTTCAGATTAAGGGAATGGGAAGGTAACATCCAATTTCAACGTATGAAATTGTTTTCAATCTTTATAAAAAAATTGGCCTGTGAGTATAACAGATATACTCAGTACAACAGATGTACTGTATATATGAGACTTTTTGATG
>NW_020203034.1:8587-10429 GCF_001531365.2 Cynara cardunculus var. scolymus | reverse complement strand
AACATTTATCTGTTGAGAGATAAATGAGTAGTTGGTGGGGTTGTGACAAGAATTGGCCTGGGCTTTGCCTTTTTCAATATTAGTCTCCAAAGAATTGAGAACTAATAAATTTGTGTGGTATGCCCGGATTATGTAAGTTTGGAATAGGATTTTCGTATTCTATTAATCCTGACACAACTCTCGTCAATTCTTTTAGCTCACAACAACTACCCCTCTCTTTTTCATTTTAATCTTAGCACACAAACCCTTTTGTATTTAAGCTCACTCAGATATGGTTGTCCTTTTGGGTAGGTCTGTCGGTTTTGACATTCCATAGAGGTATTTCTGATAAGCACTCAGTCCCTCCTAAAATATTGCATTATGTACATTTGATCACAATGATTGATCAAAAATATTATTACTTTAAAACACAATGATCAGATAAAAAAAATTGATCAAGTAATTTGGCTTTAAGCACAATCAATACAGAATGAAGCGACAACAATTCGATTATTTGATATGTATGAGAGAAATGAATGAAAATCTGTAAGAACAAGTTTGCAGATTCTGATATTAAAAAAAATGAATGTATATCAGTCAAAGAAAGAAAAAAATATCAGAAAAAACAAAGTTGAATACAAATGAGTGTATTATCACCGAAAAAGATTTTCATATAAGAGACGTGATAATAACAGTTTGAAAAATAACTGAAACAGGTATTGGAGTTATGTACGACGAGAAATTACGCAAGTAAAATCTCAAGAAATACATGTTCAGAAAATGTACTCGTTTTCCAAAAAAATCAATTTTCAAAACCATTTATTGAAGAATTCTAGAGTCTCCCCCTAGAAAACAGCTTTAAGTAATGAAACTTTTAAGCTCAAAAATGAAAAAGAAAACATTTTATGCACGGGTTCTAAACTTGGTGTTTAGAAACCATACTCGGTAAAGCACGGGTTCTGAACTGAAGTGTTCAGAAGCCTTAGAATTTAAGCTCGGGTTCTAAACTGGATGTTTAGAAGCCTTAGTTTGAAATAAATCACAACTCCCCCTGTATCAGTGTATCATTGAAATGATATTATGATCAGCATAAATTTGACACACCTGCAAAATCAGATCAAGTAGATTTTGGTACTCAAATGAATTTGGGTCCTAATATGTTAGTATTTGGTTAGGGTAGGTTGTAACTTCCAAACCATTTCTTTCTATAAGATGTATTCTTTTCAGCACTATGAACAGGATGATCAGGATTAAAATATGAATCGTACCAGTAATGGTGATCATACTTGTTCTTACCTTTCCAATTGTTGTTCTGATAGCTGTTATCTTCATGCCACCTGTTGAACCTTTTATTATTGACAAAATTATTGGTTCTGCATGTTGAGAACATAATCCTTCTCTTGCTAAGATTAATCAAATCATTAGTAGACTTCACAATGCAAGGAAGATTGTTAGAACCAATAGGTGTATAAGATAAAACAGATTCAGACTTATTAACCCAAATGCTTTTAATCTTGGAAGAGTAATTGGGTGATCCAATGACATACCCTTGATAGTACTGATTAGAACGAGAATAGTTCTTAGAAACATTAGATTTAGGACTACTTGAATAACTGTTCGAATATGAACAATTATAAAAGCTCGTTTTACACTGAGTTGAGCTTTGAGCACACGAAAAGTCTGACTTTTTGTAAAAGCTGGTCTCTTTCTATAGTAACTAAATAATATTTCTTTTTCAGTTCAGTTCTCATGTTCAATTCAGTTCTCATGTTCAATTCAGTTTCAAGGTCTGTCTTTAGATCAGACAATTTCTTTGAAGTATCCAGGAGTTTACCTTCTAACTCCTTCTGAAGCATTTTGAAC
>NW_020203034.1:3740-8377 GCF_001531365.2 Cynara cardunculus var. scolymus | reverse complement strand
TAAAGCCTTTTGCTTTAGATCAATACTTTCAGACAATTTCTGTAGTTGACTCTGACAGTGTTCGGAGATGTCTTTCTTTTCTTTAGCATTCTTCGCTCGTTCCAAAATGATAAGCTGCTCAAAATCCGAGATTTGCTTTAGAAGCATCTTTGCGTTTAGCTCGAGAGAGTTAATCTTATTTTCATAAGATTCTCGTTCAGTTCCAAACTTTCTTTCAACTCCAATTAATCTCTTCTTCTCCTTCTCAAACTCGGCTCTTTCCATATTTAAGTTCTTTTTTGCTATCAGAAATTTCTTCTTCTCTAGATCCAATAATTTTCTTAACTCACTCAGATCAGATAAATTCTTTATCTCAGTATTGTTCCTTGGAGAGTTTTTCTCAATTAAAAATACACTTTTAACCTCTTTGAGTTTATTGAAAAGATCTTTATTCTCTTTATTCCAAGTCTTCAAATTATCATGAAAATCATTTTCTACATAGCGGAGAGTGTTCTCGAGTCTTTCAATCCTACACTCAAATTCCTTCTCAATTCTTTCACACTCTTCCTTATGATTTTTCTCTAAAACTTTGATAAACACTTTCTCCTTATAACCTTCAACGCACTTTTCCAGATGAACAATTTTCTCTCGGAGGTACTCATATGAAGCTGCCATTTTTAAAAACTTGATCAGTTAAGGATCTATGTAGTGAAATTAGGTAAAAGAAATAAGAACAGTTAAGCTCAAAAGGAATAGAAAAACAAAAACACTGAAAACACACACAAAACAGATATACGATGATCCAAAAATAAAATCTAAACACAAACAAACTAAGAAACCAAAACAGTCCAAGACAATAAACCAAGTCCAAAAAACTGAGTCTAGTCCAAACCAACATAATATAGATGTTACACTTAAAAAAAATGATCTATCTGCTCTAGAATTTCTATCAAAAGTCCACTTGAATGCTTCTCGTATCAGTTACTTCACTTGGGCTGCTGTGTAGCTCAATGAAGTGTCTCCAATGAAGAAACCTGCTTATGTTCCTTCAAAACTGTGTAGCTTCAAAACAGGCTTTAAAAAATCCAGCAAACAGTAGAGGAACACCGAGATGAATGCTAGAATTTTGTCTTACTTGACCTATGGTGAACCAAGCAACTTATATCTCTATCCAAACCCAAGCCTTGCTATGCTTTAAAACCTTCCAAAGTGTACTTTGATGTATCTGTCACAACAATAGTTTAAGAATCAAATCTACTAAAAAACACACACTTTAACAAGTTCCTGTACCAAGAAGAACTAACTGCTATTCCAAACAATTGACAATCAATCTTTTTGATTCAAAACTTATGGAACAGCAAGCTATTTGTTCAAATCTGTCAAGCAATTAACTTGTTGCTGCTGTTGTTTCATTATAATGCACAAGGTTAAAAACAATGTACCTGTTTAGCTGGAATGTAACCAATATTGACTATCAAACCTGCTGCTGTTTCAGATTTGCTGTTTCAATTCTTCCTGCTGTAGTACTTGCTGTTTCAAATCAAAAACCAGAAACCAAATGTTGTTGTTGCTGCTGCTTTCTTCTCCGCTGTTGACTGCAGTCTCCACACCAACAGCTGCTGCTGTGTCTTCTTGTTACTGTTTCAAATCTTCTTTTGATTAAACAGGATGAAACCTGTTAAACAATTGCTGGGCTGTTGTTCTTGTTGCTGTTTCAGTCCTGAAATACTCAAACACACAGTTACAAAATTCACAACCTAACAGCAAGAAACAGCAAAATAGAAAATTTACAAGAAAACTATACTTGCTGCACAATGCTAAACTTGTCAAGTCAAAACAGCAAATCAATAACTAACTCACTACACAGAACTGTACAGAAGCTGTGTGCACACACTGTGAACTGTATGGTTTGTGTATATAACGAACAAACACACAAATACAGAAAAATCTTTTGTCTGTCTCCCTCTGAAGCTGCTGTTATGTGGTCCAAGTGATACCTCAAGAACCAAATTAGATAAAAAAACTGGACAAAAGTGTGATTTAGACTAATATGCAGTCTACTCAAAAACAACAAGCATAATCTGCTTATGTAATTAAAATGTAACAGCCTCACCAACAGCAATACCTATAAGCACAGGACAGACTGCTACAATGCACTTTCAAAGCAGAAACAAAGTTATACAATGCATCATAACAGTAACAGCAGCAAAATAACAATCTGAAATACTTGCAAACTAAACAGGCTTGATGACCAAATAAAGCAAACTAAGATTAAACCTGTGTAACACTGTAAATCGAAAGCTTAGATCTTTACAGTCCGAACAAGTCACTGTCTGTCACCACATGCAGTCTCTAAACTAAACCGGACAATGCATGTGAATAAACCGCACACTACAAGACTTAAACCTGTTACAGCATGAGCCTACACCGGACACAACATGAGTAAAAAAATGAGTCTAAACCTGTCTTTACTTGAATGTAAACCGGTCACAACTAGTAACTAAACCTGTCACAGCTTGAACTTTAAATCGGACACTTCAAGTAACTAATCCGGACAGCACAAGAAGGTAAACCTGTCACCTGCACACTGTCAACTGCAAAGAACCTGTTGATGACTACTTGTTTGAATGGAGCAGCAAGATATAGAAACACTCAGACTGTTTTAAAACAGTAATAATCCTTGAATAATTCAACACAGAAGCTATGATGATGAAATCCACACACCAACAAAGATTGTGCTTGATAGAAATCGAAGAATTAAGAAACAATGAACAATCAAGAATCTGGGTAAGTGGAATTGGGCGGTTTAGAAGTCCGGACACCTCGATGCAAAAATTACTAAGTCCTAAACCAGTCAAGAATAAATCTAATCCGGTCACAAATCCGTTCAAGAGGTAATCGGTTTAGGTAAAAACCATTCAAAATTGAAAACCTAAACATGAGACTTACCTGATTTGTGCGAATCTGATGGGATGATGTACGGTTTACCTTAAATCGCTCAAGACTTGTATGAATCTGCTCACTTACACCGATCAAGCTGTGATATAAACCCTAGTCTGCATAAGTGATGATCGGTTTACATGAACACCGGACAAGAGGTGCTCGGTTTATGTAAAAACCGCTCAAGAAATCCGATGAAGCTTTGTACGGTTTAGACTTGTTCGAATCCAATTTATGCACGATGAATAATCCGATTGATGCTTCTTCGGTTTAGCTCCAGTCTGCACAATTGATGAATACCACTTCTTCGATTTAGAAACAAGAACAAGGTATATTGATAGGATTAATCTTGTTGGGCCATGGGCTTTTTGAAATTGGACGGTTTAAAAATTTTATTCAAGTTAAACAAAACAAAAACAGATCAAAACTAACAAAAACACAAAAACAAAAAAAAAACTTTTAAAAAAATGGATCAAAAACACTGGTTTTAAAAAAAATCATGAACACAAAAAAAAATTTAAAACAAAAAATTCATCAAAAACTTGAAAACGATTGATCAGATCAAGAATTCGCGTAAATAACAAAGATTCACGACTCTAAAACGCACACTTTGATCATGATCTTAACACAAAAACACAAAAAATTTAAACAAATTCGGATCAAACACTAGAAAAAAAATAAGAACTTGAAAAACAAAAAAAAATCAGAAAAGAAAATCTTCACTTATCTCTTATGTCTTCATCTGATTTCTTGCAAACCGCTCTGATACCAATTGTGTGTCCCTATATCACTGATCAATCTTCATAAACTTCACAACAATGGTAGAATTTTGATATTGCATTAAGAACATTCATAAGAACATTGAGAGGAAAAGTCAATCCTTACAAATCAGTCAAACCTCTCTTTTTGTACGTATTATTACAATTAGCTCTCTTCTACAAATTACAAAGACTAACCACTATTTATATGGTCAAACTAACTAAACAATAGTCAAACTCAAACTTCTATAAGAAAAGTCAAACACGCTGACTTTTACAATTATAGACTATATTTAACTTTCAAGACGAATACAATTAATACTGATTTTTCAGTTCTAACAGATGAAGACAAGAAGAAGGTGCCTTTTGACACTTGTGTGAGGTCTATAATAGCCATGGCTCTTCCTGACGAGGTATATCACTCAGTGATGAATCTCAAAACCTCGAAAACCATGTGGGACACTCTATATGTTCAATATGAAGGTACTTCTGAAGTACAAGAATCGAGGAAGATAAATCTAGTAAGACAATATGAAAGCTTTCTTTATGGAAAGACAAAATCTTTGTCTGAAATACATCAACATTTTAATTACCTTCTTATAGATTTGAGGACAGTTGGAAGAGAACATTCCAACTCAGAGATGCTGACCAAGTTCCTATAATGTTTTCTAGAATCATAGGATCATTATACCATTTGTCTCAAGAGCTTGTCCCCCAAGAGTTGACAGCTTCCAGACGTGCTCTTTCTATCAAGTTTGCAACCTGCATGATCTGCATCTCTGTAGGCTATTAGATCAAAGCCAGAGTTCTTTAGATACCAAAGACCCAATGATGGAGTTCCCTTTAGGTATCTAAAGATCCTTTTGACTGCAGAGAGATGCGATTCTTTAGGATTTGATTGATATCTTGCATAAAGACATGTGGCAAACATAATGTCTGGTCTACTAGCAGTTAGATACA
>NW_020203034.1:1847-3460 GCF_001531365.2 Cynara cardunculus var. scolymus | reverse complement strand
AAATATGTTGTCGTCCACATATATTTGAACAAGTAAGATATCTCCTTTGTGATTTTTGAGAAAGAGGGTTGTATCGATTGTACCTTTTTCGAATCCATTGTTGATGAGAAAGGTAGATAGTGTTTCATACCAGGCCCTGGGTGCTTGCTTCAACCCATAGAGAGCTTTGTCCAGAAAGTAGACATAATCTGGATGTTTTGGATCTTCAAACCCAGAGGGCTGCTGCACATATACTTCTTCTTGAAGTTTGCCGTTTAGAAACGCAGACTTGACATCCATCTGATAAACCTTGAAGCCTTTGTGAGGTGCATAGGCTAGGAATATCCGGATGGCCTCAAGTCTTGTGACGGGAGCAAATGTTTCATCGTAGTCAATCCCTTCTTCCTGGCAGTAGCCCTTGGCAACAAGCCTGGCTTTGTTCCTTATGACTATGCCATCTTCGTCCTTCTTGTTTCGAAAAACCCATTTGGTTCCTATGGTCGTCTTCCCTTTGGGTAGAGGCATAAGAGACCATACTTTGTTTCTTTCAAACTGGAGTAATTCTTCTTGCATCGCGTCTATCCATTTTGGGTCTAGTAGGGCTTCTGAAATTTTCGTTGGTTCTATTATGCTCAGAAAGTTGGCGAAGAGGCATTCATTAGCAGTGGCAGATCTCGTCTTGACACCAGAGGTTGGATCACCAATGATTTGGTGGTGTGGGTGATATTTTGTCCACTTGGTGCTTGATTGGGGTTCTGGAGTAACATGATACAGTTCTTCATCGACTGATGGGAATGCTTGCTCCCCTTCGAAGAGATCATCTCCAGAGTTAGACTCTAGTTCTTGATCTTGATCTAAAGACATAGAAGAAGTCGAAGGTGAAGTAACATGAGTTTCAGTAAGAGGTGTACCTGTAGCATTGGAAACTTCATGTTTTTCATCGGTTTTGGAAGTGGATTTTGCAGTTGGTGCATGTCCAGAGATTACTTCTTCGTCGAAGATGTCTTCAAATAATTGAGCTAACTCTGATTCATTGGGTTTTCCAAGTGATGAATCAGATGCTCTCCTTTGAAGTCCGAGTTCTGAACTGTTGTGTCTAGAAGTCATTGGTGTGGAATCATCAAAGGACACATTGATGCTTTCTATGACGATTCTCGTCCTTTTGATGTAGACTCTGTAGGCCTTGGCAGTTTGAGAATAGCCCAGAAAGATCCATTCATCAGCTTTCTTGTAGAACTTGCCAAGATATTCTCTATCATTGAGTACAAAGCATTTGCATCCAAAGACATGAAAATATTTGACATTTGGTCTTCTTTGGTTGATGAGCTCATAAGGTGTCTTCTGGTGCCTCTTGTTGATGATTGATCGATTCTGGGTGAAGCATGCAGTGGAAATAGCTTCAGCCCAGAATGTGATGGGTAACTCCGATGAAACAAGCATGGTTCTTGCTGCTTCCACGAGGGTTCTGTTCCTTCGCTCCACCACTCCATTCTGTTGTGGAGTTCTAGCTGCTGAAAAGTTTTGTGTRATGCCTTCACTGATGAGGTATTCATCGATTTTGGCATTTTTGAATTCAGTTCCATTGTCGCTTCTAACCTTTATTAGTTTTCGTTGTAGAAGAACTTGGAGCCTTT
>NW_020203034.1:0-1707 GCF_001531365.2 Cynara cardunculus var. scolymus | reverse complement strand
TGTGTGGCTAGTTTTCATAGTGCATCAAAGTTGAGATGTGAGAACTTTTGATGCCATAGCCAATTTTCATCGCTCTTATGAGACACAAGACAGAGGATGTCTTGTCCCATAGAGGATTCAAAATCTAGAAGATCGAGATTTCCTTCTCTCTTTGCCTTGATGATTGTTTGCCCGGGCTTTGTTTCTATGATACAGAAGCCTTTGTGGAACCTGACTTCAAGACCCTTGTCGCAGAACTGGCTTATGCTCAGTAAGTTGTGCTTTAAACCTTCAACATAAGCCACCTTATTGATGGAGATCTTTCCTTTGATGAGAGTGCCATATCCCTTGATTGTACCCTTGCTGTTGTCTCCAAAAGTTACAGAGCCTCCAGATTTTTCGATGAAGAAAGATAGCTGACTTTTATCACCAGTCATGTGCCTGGAGCAACCTGAATCCATGTACCATGGTTACACATGTTGGTCCTGCAAGATAAATTAAGGGGTTTTAGGTACCCATTTCTTTATGGGTCCACGTTTGTTAGTAGGGGGTACCATTTTTTTTTCTTTTCCCTTAGCCTTTGCAGGCTTAGGTTTATTAGTATTTCCCTTGCCCTTGGGTTTGGGCTTCTTCATGTTTTCTTTGGTTTTAACTTTGTATCAATAAACGTGTTGGGAGAATGGGCAGTGATGTGTCAACATTTGATTCCTTAGGTTCTGTAAAAGAATTAAACATTGACAGTTATGATTCTTTGGATATGTATGTCCAACTTTCTTTTTATTCGATGGAAATGAAGAAGTAAATGCAGGAGATGTAAATCTTGTCCTAACATCGGTTGTTTTTACAAACTTCCTATCTAGTTCAGATTTTTTATTTGAAGAGGTATTTGGCTTTACTTCTTTTCTCCTGAGGAAAGTCTGCTTTTCTTCAGCTGAATGAGAGGAAAAGTGGTGGTTAGTTTTCTCAGAGGCAGGCCACTTCTGGTTTTGCTCATGAGTAAACTTGATGAACTTGAAGGATGTACTAGGTCCTTGTGAGTTATCTTTGGCAGATTTGCTATTTCTCAGCTTTCCCTTTCCTTTGTCCGAAGATTTCACCAATGATGGAATAACAGTTTTCATTGAGGATTTGAAGTTTTCAGGCTATTTATCCTTAATGATTTCTGATTATTCACAGATTATCTCTTCTTCAGATTCGGGATCGAGAAAGTCTCTTGCTGATTTCTTAAAGTTAGCATGAATGTCTGTGGGAGGAGTGGGTTCAGAGGTTGATGCTTCAGAGTGATCTGTCTGAGGTTCCATCGATTCTGACTTGGATGAACTTCCAGTTTTACTTAGATGGTTCATCGACTCATCAGCTGATGGTTCCTCATTATGATTCTCCTTTTTTATCAATAGTACTTGGTGATGAAGTGGGATTGACAATTAGAGACTCTGGTTTGACCATAGGGTTTCCATCGGTCTCTGATTTGGAGGTGTCATTCCTTCCATCAGAATTCTTACTTGTATTGTTCTCGTACACCATATTCTCAAAATCCTGTCTTAAAACGACAGTTTTCCATCGACTTTAACTCTTTTAAAATTTGCTTTTGGTTTTGAGAGAAAGTCGGGTTTCTGAATGCATCCAAGTTTGAAAGTGGATTCAAGGGTAGATTTCTTTGATTCGATGAAGGAGTCTAATTCATTGAATCCAATTCCTTGAGTGTCTGTTTGACCATTTAATTTTTCA
>NW_020203033.1:0-24764 GCF_001531365.2 Cynara cardunculus var. scolymus | reverse complement strand
TTCTCAACCATTTTCTCTTCTCCTCCTTCCTTGGTCTTTACACGTGTCGATGATGTATCATCGACTGTCCTTCCTGATACTGAGACACGCACCACTGGACCTGAGGTTGCTGCTCTCGATGCTCCTCTGCGTACCGATGTCCATCCTCTCGAGGACATCTTTGCTCACGCCAGTGACAATCCTTTTGATTGTCACTGATGGCCCCTCAGGTATTCCATCTTCCTACCCTTTCTTTTTTTCAAACCTTGAGCCTTCCGCTCACACTTCTTCTTTTACAGGTCCTTCTTCGATGCGTCAGTCTGATGCTCAGGAAGTGGAAGAGGAAGAAAAAGAGAAAGATGATGGAGGAGATGAAGAGATCGCTGATGCCTATGATATGGCATCAGACATCAAACTTCTCCTTCCAGCTGTTGATATCGTCCTCTGCAGGATCAACGAAGTCCACCAAGAGATGCCCTGCCAAGGTGATCTTGATGCGAACTTCCTTACCATCTAGGCGGACGTTCAAGAAGTTCAGAGTCATCTCCAGACTCTCCAAGAAGTTGTTCAAGCCAACACCGATGCCATTGTTGTTCTTCACAGTAGGGCTAACGATGCTCAGGCTATTGCTGATCAGCAGACTGGCCTTCTTCAACAGATCCTGGATGTTGTACGTCAACCAGCTCAAGTGATCCCTCCTTCTTTCTCTGCCAGTGATCGCGCCCAGCTCCATGAGATGCGTGAGGCAACGACAACTCTAGCCAGTGCTTTGCAAAGGCTAGAGGATATAACGGTTTTCCAACGTCAGTGCTTGGACGAACTCTCTGGCCAATTACCTCAAGTCTTAGCCAGAGAGGGGGAGATGAGGTCCAACGCTGGTGAATCATCTGATGCTGTGCTTACTCCTTCTCAGGCTGTTGGTCAAGTATCAGCTATAATTGCAGTTGAAGCTGAGGCTCTCAGAGCCGAAGCAGTTGCTGCTCCTGTAATCACGACCACCAAAGCTGCTCCAGCTGAGGTTGTCGATGTCATCCCTAGGGATGATGCCCATGCCATCACTGCTGCTGGTGATGATGATGATGATGAAGATGAAGATGATGATGATGAAGAAGATGATGAACCTACCATTACAGACATCGGAAATGAAATGATCTAGATGGCGACAACGACGATGATGATGAAGATGACTTTACCATCAAGTTCCAGAAGCCATCAACCGTCACCAAAGGTGTTACTCTCAGGGATTCCGCATCCCAGGTGGAGCAAAGGCAAGGTGAATCGACTCCATCAGGGAACCAGGTCTCCAAGTCAAAAGGCAAGGTGGTCGCTGAAGAAGGAAATTTGAAGGTATTGTTCAATATCCCTCAACAACCTTTGTTTGAAGATGCTACCTCTCAAGTAGTGATTACTTCAGAATATCAACTTCATATTCCATCAACAACCTACGGTCGACTAGAGCGGGTACCTGATTAACCCATCTCTTGTGCTCCTACCGACCAGCAGATGTCTCAGCTGAAGGAGTCACTCGACTAGACTAGAGTAAAAATCCCTCTTCGTACCTCTAGTGGTGGTGAGTTCGACTTCTTGTCTGAAGCTGAAAGACTCGAGGCATTAAGGCCTGAAGAAGAGCTAGAGCTTCAAAAGAAGCAGACTGAAGACAGCTTGAAGCTGGCTAAGTCACTAGCTGAAAAAGTCATTCCCAAGAAAAAGTCCTTCCCAAGAAAAAGTCCAAGAAAACGGTGAACGTTGTCCAAGCTCAGGCTAAACTTCTTTCTATTGTAGAAGCTGAGCATGAGAAGAACCTGAAGCTAGCGGAAAAGGACAAGCGATGGAGCAAAGCAAAGCTGAAAAAGAGAATCAGTCCCCGCACGATTATCAGTGTCAGCATCAGCGGACTTTCTAAAGACGATGGAACGCTGGTCTCAATGCTCATCACCAGGGACAATCTTGATGTCGCTACCGAGTATCCTTCCTACTTAGGCCGTTGTGGATTCAGCGAATGGATGGAGATCAGACAAGCCATTCAGCAATCCAAGTCGAGACACAAGACACTTATCGAGGACACCATTAGCGAGCTCATCGAAAGGATGTCCAGGTATGTCAAGGTCCCTGACAGGCTAACTCTAAAAAAGGGTGGGAAGAAGAAACTCAAGCTCTCTGATCCTAATGATGGACCATTCCTAAGGAATGAACATGATGAAGTCCTGAAGGGTCATAAGAGTACAGACATTTCTATGCTGAATCTTGACTTGCCAGATAAGGGTCCCTATACACCCAACTYTGTGCATTTTAAACCTGAGTTAGGAGTTATATTTCTTGACTATGAAGGTGAAGTCAGATTTCAGAGAATGTCAGAGTTACATCTATGTCCAATGGATCACTTGGTTTATCTTTTGCTCTGGATAGATGATAGCATGCCTGGAAAAGTCGTAGATCTGAAGATACGAAGGGAATTCCTACGTCGAAGAAAACTTGGTGAAAATGTACCTGGTTACATAGATCTAAAAGTTCTAGAATAGTTTCTCTTTGTAACAACAATCCACTTTTCCTTGTAACTTCTTGTACTATGTCTACTTTCAGTGATTGTACTTATATTCTGTAAGTTCTAGAYATRTACTGTAATACTTGTAATATTTCCTATGATTAATAAAACGAGTATTCCATGTACTTCATTGAAAAAGATCCCTGCAAAAAGTAATAGGGACACAAGTCTATGAGTTCCGATGTTACTTTTCACATTCACTAACAATCGATAAGTCAGTGAATAAGCTTTCAGTTTCAGTTTCCGTACTTGCAATTTTCTTAGATATAACTTAAAGAAAATCTTCAAGCTGAGACTGGCTAACTGAAAAAGATCCCAAAATAGTAAAAAGGGACATGTACTTCATATGTAGCTTTTCCTTACTATTATTTGATAAGATAACCTTCTTTATGTTATCTTGTTATCATCAAATAAGGGGAGATTGTTGATCCTCTCTCTCAGTGATTTGATGATAATCTTTTTTCACTTGTACGTTGTATTTATGTTTCTGTCTTTTCAGTTCTAGCGACCTTCACTGAGTATGTTCAGTGATCGATGAAGAACTTGCATTGTAAATCTATCAGAGACAGCAATACTTCAAGAAGACAACACTCACATCAAAGAATCTTCAGCAAACGTCGAAGACTGAAACTGAAGAATAGAGACTGACGAGTACATGATCTGAAGCGGTATTCAGTTATTACAAGTCTGTCTACATATGTGTGAAAACTGCTCAAGCTTCAGCGAATGATGATGAGACCTTCAAGTCATTCCAGCATTCAGCGATCAAAGGAAGCTTGCTTAGCACGATTGTTGTTGTCTTGTCCTTATGCATACAAAGGACAAAACCCATACCCTTATGAAAGTTGGTACGGTACGGAGCCGACTAGTCGACTCTATTGTCCACCAACTTTAGGTAAGGATGTCTGCTCATGAATAGTGCTTTTTGTACTATTCACTGTAGCAAAGGACAAGCCTTCCTCTTAAGGCTTGACACGCACTCTAACCCTACCATATTGCATTAAATATTCATTTAATGCACTAGTATAAATAGAAGTGTTTCTTCTCCATGCAGAGTGCGCGCAACTCACTCTCTAACCCTAATTCTTACTTCAAGCATTTTCTAGCTTAAGTAAAAGGATCTTCTCTACAGCATTTCTTTTCTTGTATTTGCTAAGATTTAGTGTGTAACTAAAGATTGTTTAGATAGGTTTTTACTACCTTATCTTTCCGCAAACAATCTTGTAAAATCTGTATTGATCTTCTTTATCAATATATATTTTAAATTTAAAAATATTGTTTTTGTATTCATCCCCCCCCCTTCTACAAACTATTTCTCTTCTTGTAGACCCTCACGGGACCAACAGTTACATGTCAGACATAGAACCTAAGTTTGAATTGTTGTTCAGACTTAGAATTCTGAATGTTATTCAGATTTTTTTGTCTAAGACCTTTCCAAGCTTAGAAGAGAGCTCTGGTCACCCTTTTTGGAAAGGTAAAGTTCAGAGTTGAAACTAATTCTTGACTTCCTTTTTTCATATCTAATTTCCAGCCTCATAAGTCAAGTCTGAATTTGTGTGTTTCAGAGTTACATTGTAGACATTGAAGCTAACTCTTAACCTCCTCATTTCAAAGTTATTTCCTTATCCGATTAAGCTGACTCTGAATTCTTGTGGTACAGATTTCTGTTGTTGGTTATTTTAAAAACTTAGAACACAACTGTGAGATTTCCAATCATGTTACTAAGGAATATTGTTCAAAAATCTGGATTATGTAATGGAACTAGACTAAGGGTGTTATCATTGGGAAATCGGGTTATAGAAGCAGAGATTATATTTGGAAGCAATATTGGAAGCCGGACATTTATTCCAATAATGTCTGACACCTACAGACAAAAGGATTCCATTCAAATTTCGAAGGAGACAATTTCCAGTTGCTGTATATTTGCCATAACCATAAATAAAAGCCAAGGACAATCATTATCGAAGGTTGGTTTATTTCTAAGACAACCGGTCTTCACCCATGGTCAGCTATATGTTGCTTTATCTAGAGTTAAAAGCAGGCAAGGTTTAAAAGTATTAATTATAGATGATGATGATATTATTAGCAATAGAACAAAGAATGTTGTATATAAAGAAGTATTTAGTAATCTATGATACGTGGTTGTTATTCTATTAATATTTTAACAGTTTACCTTTGCCTAATTTCTTTTACGTTTTCTTATAAATTTTGTTTTACAAGTTCTTCACCTTAGTTGTTCTTACAACCTTAGTGGCGGATTTCACCTTGGTAGATTTCTCAGCCTTTGCTACTATCTTACCCTTAGCTGGAGGATCAGCCTTGGCGGCATAAGAACACTTGTTGGAAATATGTGTAGTTTCAGCATAGTGTCTACACTTCCTATAGCTGAAACTAGCTTTAGGGCTAGGAAGTACCAGAGAAGAAGAGGGACAAGCTCCAAGGATTCTCTTCTCATTTGTTCTAGGAGGAGCAACTGAGAATTTGGATTCCTTAGGTGAAACATTCACCTTGAGCTTAGACTTAGATTTCTGAGAAGATTCAAATATCTTGATCCCTGAAGAAGAAGAAGGTGCACAAGCTGAAGGAATAGATCTTGATCTATGTGACTTGTCAGCCTTTTAGGAAGATGTGCTATGACAATGGACTTATCTTTGTCTTTGCGACCTGAACTCAACGGAGTTCTTTCAAAATGACTCTTAGTAAAATAAGACTGAGAGAAATAAGTTTCAGAAATAGAAGAGACGAAGGTACCAAACTTGAGCATGGACCTGTTAATTACACGATCTTCTTGATCATAGAAGAAGCCTAGACCAGTCTTAATCTTAGCGGGAATCTGAGCGTTAATGATCTTAGAGGCTTTAACATAGGCTTTGCACCATCCTTCAATGGTAGCCTTTTCAGCCTTGAGTTCAGCAATAGCTTGCTCACGCTCAACTATAGCCTGTTCGCACTCAATAGTGATGGTCTGGTTTACAATGACCTGATATTTAAGATCTTCTTCGATCTTAGTCAACTCTTTGATCTTAGAATGACAAATCTTCAACTGTTCTTGAAGATCAAGATTAAGCATTTATGCTTTAGATTTGCCATTTAGGGCATTGTAAAGGTCAACCGTCAACGTATCTAACGCTGATAGGCTAGAAGAAGAAGAAGATGGTTCATTCAGGAAACATACTTGAGCAAAAGAGGATGATGAGGGATCATTGGAGGTTGATGTCTCAGGAGTTTCTTCCTTGACATCCTTGGCCATTAAGCAGGGGTAGGTCGTATCTTCCTCATCTGAAGATGATTCATCAGACGAATCAGCCCAATCATATTCTTCGGCGACAAGACCTTTTCCCTTCTGCTGAGAACTCTCTATCTTCATGTACTTCTCCTTCAACTTCAGATATTTATAGTCTTTAGCTCTGAAGGAGGATGGGGTTTTAGAAGATGGCGTCGCAGTCTTCTTTGACCTACATTCACTCGCAAAGTGACCTTTGTGTTGACAGTTGTAGCAGATTGCTGAAGTCTTGTCAATAGAATCTAACTTTGGCTTATCCTTAATGGTCAGCAAGGGAGATCTGTGGAAGTTACTTTTTCTGGAAAATCTTCTAAATGACTTGGTTAGAAGGGCCAGTGACTCATCAAAGTTTGCAAGATCAGACTCTGACAAATCCTCAGAGTTAGTGGAATCTAACTCCGTTAAAGAAACAAAAGAAGAAGGAAGAATAAAAGAAGATGGGAGTTCAACTGAAGAATTTTCAAAGATCAAAGCTAACGGAGAGCTTTTCATATCTTTAGAATCTTTGATTAGATTTCTCTTCAGTTGTCGAGATTGCTCGTAATTGAGCAGTATGCCATAAAGAGAGCTTAGAGAGAGGGAGGACATATCGTTGGACATCTTGAGATACATAGAATATGTATCCCAGGGGTAAACATTCCAGAAACTTCGTCAAGGTATCAAAGTTGGAATATTCTCTGCCAACCGTCCTCAAATCAATAAGAAGACAATTAAATCTTTGATGTACTTCAGACAACGTTTCATTCTTTCCACAGAGAAAGATTTCATATTGTCTTACTAGATTAATCTTCCTCGATTCTTGTACTTGGGAAGTACCTTCATATTGAACACAGAGGGTCCCACGTGGATTTCGAGGTCCTAAGCTTCATCACATAGTGATAGACCTCGATAGGAAGAGACATGGCTATTATAGATCTCGCTCGAGTATCTATAGCCACATTCTTCTTGTCTTCATCACTACACTGATGAGAGAGCTTAGGAATCTGTCGTTCAAGAATCGCGGCAGTCGTAGTTGTTTCAGGAATAGTCGGAGATATAGCACATGGAACATAAGGTCTATTCTCTATATAATGTGGGATCTTTGGATCCACATCTTCCGAGAAAAGAGACATCTGATTTTTCCAGAGACTAAAGTTCTCTCTTATAAATCGAGGAGGTTTGGCAAGGGAGCCATTATCGTGAACATTTGTGCTTGTGTTTTGCAAAGCCATTTGAAAAGTAATAAATTATCGAGAGAAGAAAATATAATAAAATGCACATAAACAACTAAACAGGATGAGAAGAAAATACTGCTCTGATACCACATGTTGGTCTCAGCCGGGCCAAGAGTTTTAGACGAACAGTTTCACTAAGCGATGAAAGTAGTATATCGGGCAACTCAAAAATTCAATAGGCGATGAATCTACCTTATCGCTTGATGAATATATTCAGCGAGCGATGAAGGAAACAAATAGTCAAAAAATTCCAAAATTCAATCCAAAAACACTAAAATTCACTCAAAAATGAACATAAATAATACAGATTGATTCGCAAAATGCTCAAAAACAAGTTTTTAAAACAAAATTCGTACCAAAAACAGATCAAATTGGTCCATTTTAGAATTAAACTCAAGAACAGTCAAGAACACGAATCAAGAAAAAAAAATCCAAAATTGACACTTGAAATCAACTCAATTACAAAATTAAATGATTCTAACCAATTTAGAATGGAAGTTCACACAAAATTCAATCAATCTTACACCCAAAATCACACAGATTATGCTACTACGATTCAATACAGTAGCAAGAAATTGTCGATCAAAAAATGTCCAATTTTGATTCAGAAACCGTCCAATTCAAACAATTTGATTCTCCAAGTTGTTGTAATCTGATCTAATACCAATTGATAACCCAGAAAAAGATTAATCAGTTTCACAATTATGATTCAAGATCACTAAAAGCAATGTAGAGAGAATAGAAGTAGAGAGAGAATTCTTCAAAGCTCAATTGTATTAATCTTGCAAATGATTACAAATGATCAAAGCTCTAGAAGCACTCTTTCACAATCTACAAATAAGCATCATATTTATACACAAGAGAATACAAGAAGCATAAAGTTTGGATACAACATTTTAGCACAAAATATTGAACCTAACAAGAGTAAACAATAGCATAAAAATAGAAGAGGTACAAGAAAAACATAAGCAACTTAAGAAAATTACACACCCCTAGTCTAACTCACTAACCTAAATTTGGTCATATACAACATCAACATTTGATGCACCCGCTAGAAAATGAGACATGTGCCAGTAGACCATTGCTACAACAGGTAGAGATCCACAAAGATCAGCATGGGGAAAGTAGAGAAGAGAGACCCAAGTTAGTTGGGGGTATATGTATATCGAAGGAGTTGAAATGGATAGGAGTATGTAAAAGTTTGGTGTCATTTTACCCTATCTTGAGTAGTTTGGCATAAAATTTATGCTGATTTTCATGGGGTTTAATTGGTGAATAAGTCTTGAAAAATTGTGGTAATGAAAGTTATAGAAAAGTTTATTCGTGAGAGCATCTTGCAATGCTCTTGTAAATTTATGTTTGTTACTATTATTTGGTGTTTAAATATGTGATGCTTATTGAATACCAGATAAAGTTCTGAAGTTTGTAAATGCTGGCGGTGGAGACATACTTAATGATGTAGATTTCAGTATATACATCATGCCTGATCAAGCTTTTGAAGGAGGGGATTTTTTGAAGACCAATGAGACCATACTTGACGGTGGTAGTTTGTCATCTTTGTATCAATCGGCACGGTTTGGGAACTTCTGTTACTCTTTTGAAGACTTGTCTTCTAGAGATTATTTTCTTGACCTACACTTTGCTGAAATCATAAACACAAATGGCCCTGAAGGAATGAGAGTGTTTGATGCATTTGTACAAGATGAGCAGGTAAATTATTTTTTCTGACCAACACTTGCAATAATCTTGATGATGGAGATTCATCTTCTCACAGTGTTTTAACTCTTTCACATATTTTATGTGGAAAATTGACAGGTTGTGTCAGAGCTTGATGTATATTCCTATGTTGGTGCTAATAGGCCATTAAAGTTGATAGATATTAGAGTCACTGTAGGCCTAGATGGGATGTTGGTAATCAAGTTTAAAGGTGTTCATGGAACACCAATTGTGAGTGGGATTTGTATCAAGGAAGCACCAAAAAGACCCGGTACGTAAGTACTTATTTATGGTTACATATACTGATCATATAAAGTTGTTGATTATATGTGATCTAACTTGATTCAAATGTACTTGGTTGAAGCATTTGAGCTGCAGCAAGGGTGTTTGGCATGTGATAGTTGTGTTGCTTATTCTTCCTCTACATCCATTCAGGAAAATCATTGTCTATGTAAGCTGAACTTCATGTCATTCTTAAAAATACGGTTTCTTGATCACACATCCATTGTATTTTTGGTCCTTCGAGAGTTGTAGACTTTCTAGTATACAAATTTATTATCTGTGTAGTGCAAGCTATGGCTCTACAAGAAACCAAATCGAAAGATGCTATAAATATGCATGATCGTGAGAAGAAATGTTGGGTTACAACCATAAATGAACTAGGAAAGAACATTAAGGAATGCTCATTTGAACCCATCTTGCATATTTTCTGTTACACGAAAATTTTGGGCATTAAGTGAACGCCATTGTGATTTATATACAGATCATGAAGCAGGAACAAACCCAGCTCTCCTGTGACGTACGTGAATATGCCAATTTGATTCTAGATATGGATAATATGATTTCTGCAATTCAAGGACAAGGTGAATTGGTTGGAGAATTTCTTGCAATTTTGTTACGAATTTATCTTATTCAGTGAACATTTTGCAGTTGCACAATGTGAAGATCTTAAACAGAAGTACAATGAGGAGTTGGTGAAGAGGAGAAAACTTTACAACCAAATACAAGAAGCCAAAGGCAAATTCAGTCATTCGTTCTTTTTTAAATCTTTATGCTCCCTCCATCCCGAAATAAAAGCATCACTTTCAAGCCAAATCAAAGAAACCCAGTGAGTTCCACACGCAGTAGGGTCTGGAGAGGGCGAGATGTACGCAAACTTTACCTCTACCCCAAGGGGTAGAGAGGTTGTTTCCATAAAGACTCCCGGCTTGAAAAAAGTTTTAGAAAGCATAATTTTGCAAACAAATGCAACAATTTCCTTGTTGGCAAAATTCTCATACAAAATAAAACCTACTTGCCATTATCATACAACATATTTATTATCATTGCTTTGGGTTCACAATATTGCTCTAGTTTTTGTCACAAGTTATTTTAGATCTTTGACTCTAGGTTGACATTTTCATCAAATATGTGTCCTTGCCGTGACCAAACTTTGTATTATTTAGAATGGAGGGAGTAATATATTGAATACTAATCTGAAAAAATAGTTGAAGGTTCTATTGACCGTCTTGGTATTAGGAAACATTAGAGTGTTCTGTAGGTGTCGATCACTAGATAAACATGAAGTTTCAGCTGGGCATGTCATGGTTGTAGACCTCAGTGCTAGCAGGGATGGAGATCTTGGAATAGTTACCGGTGGCTCAACTAAATTTTTTTACAAATTTGATCGTATTTACACCCCAAATGATTGTGTTCTACATGTTTTCTCAATTTTGTATGATTAAAAGAGCTTTTTTAGTTATATAAGTAGTAAAAAAAAACTTAAATTAAACTGTGTCAAGTGAAATGTTGCATTTCTTGGGACACAACTATTGCTATAGTGTTGCTCATTGAAAAAAATAAGGATACTATGTGACATTCTGGGGCTAAGTGGCACATATTGCAAAACCTAAAGTTTATGATTTATGATTTATGATGATAGGTAGGTACCACGAAAATTACTTTGGTTTAACTTTACTACATATATAATATGCAAAAACCATCCTTGAACTTGTGCCAATCTATAGTTTATGATTTTTCTTTAAGTCTTTGATTTAGTCTTTATGTAAATTCTGATTATCATTTCTATTTCTCAAATTTCTAATTTCAACAACTTTTTAGGGTTTGATAAAAATATGAGGCCTTCAGAATCATAATTGAATATAGGGTTTGATAAAAATATGAGGCCTTCAGAACACGATTTGGATTTTCTAGAAAAACATAAAGTATCTATACCTACTATTTTCTATAGAGGATAAAAGACAACTTTTTAGCAGGCCCACGGAAACAACCTCTCTACCCCTCCTTGGGGTTGGGTAGAGGAAAGATTTGCACACATCTAACATTCCCCATATCCTCAAAAAGCAGTCATGTACCATACAGGTTACTTTTCAATTTTCATATGTCAAATCTTAAGAGAGAAAAGATGATCTCCACAAGTTTTGAACAAAAAAATTATTTTATTTGTTATGTTATCTATTTGAATGCATATTACAGGAACTCCAAGCTAACCCATCTGCTTCAAGATTCTCTTGGTAAGCCACATCCGTACTTGGTTGCTGGTATTCCCTTCTACTTCTACACATAAAAAACACTTGTTTGATTCACATTTACTATTTAGAACAAGTTATCTTACTTGGTCACATTTACGTTTTCTCTTTGTGGGTTCCATTTACATAATATGATGAGACATGGCATGCAAATTAAAATAAAGATTGGAGATAAAGGGTAAATGAATATTTTCTTAAAAACCATGAATGGAATTTTGCATGAATATGGTGGTGATTCCAAAACTCTGACGATGTATGTACAAATTAGCCCATCAGAGCAATATATACATGAGTGAGACCCTAAGTTGTTTAAATTTTACGACTCGCGTCTGAGGTGTTGACTTGGGCCCAGCCAAGAAACAGATGGAGATTCAAAAGTTGAAATCATGGGTATGCTTGATAAAATCAGTCATGTTCATGTTACTTTTCTTTATAAATTGCTTCCTAAGGTTTACCTCGATTGCTTTTGGATGATTTCTAGCTCTAGCTCGATAAAGCAAAGCAAGATCTGAAATCCAAAGACGAGGCTTTAAAAAAAGTTGGAAGAAAATCAACAGAGCTTGGAAGTGAAAGGCTAAATGCAAGGATCAGATGCAGAAAGGTCAACAGGATGATCTTGCAGGCCAACTTGAGTTGAAATCACACTTATGCAAGCAACTTGAGAAACAAACTTCACAAATTTCTGATGAAGTTAAGGAAAAACAAGACATATGCTTGATTCTTCAGAAAAAGGTCTACTTGCTAGAAGTTTCAAATGTTTGGAGCTAATGTGTTCTTGGGATGCGTTTGATATGCAAGATTGAACACGATTGGATGGGCGAGAGAGATCTAGGTAGGCGTGTGAAAGAATCGTAGAAGGTTTTGGGTTTAAATTTGACATAGGTAGCTTAGTAGTTTTCCAAGCTTGTTCCATCTCACCTATTTTGATGGGGAAAAATGATTTTTTTGTCCCACTCAATCCTATCCTAGTCTAAGGGTGAGTTTGGTACACTGGACATAACATAATAAAAAAAGAATCACTGTTCTATGTTTGGCAGAACTTTTATATGAAACAAATAAGAAAAGAGTGGAACAAAGTGGAACAGCCTCTTCCACCCGCACCCTATAGAACAAGGTGAAACAAACCTATATTTTACCAATATAACCTCAAAATAAAACCTAATTTTATTCTAGAACATCAAATGCGCCTCCCTCTTTATATTTAATTCATTCTTTAAATTTTATTTGTTGTATTTTATGCTCTTTAAACTCACTTTACTGTTCTCAAAATGTTATTTTTCCACGGGTTCTATATTTTGATTAATTATATAACTTACTAAATATTTAATTAATAAAAAAAATAACATAGGAAAGGTATAAAAAAATTAGAAACTACATACACTTTTTATTAACCGTCTTGACGAAAATATCTAATGATGAATTTTGTTATAAAAAAATATTTATTTTATTATAATTTAATAAATTACATAAACTAATCAAAATATATAAACAACTCATTAGAGGTAAATTGGTCATTTTATCTATTTTGTCTTGTCCAGTTCTATCTTACCAAATGCTAAACAGCTGTTCTGTCCTGTGTGGATACCAAATGCACTCTTATAGAAGATACTCTTGGATTTGTGGTAGTGATAATGGGCAAGCCGGTAAATCTAACATGGAATCTTTCTAGGAAAAAGTGTTGCAATTTTGATGGGATATCTTGGAAAGAAAGTGTTGCAATAATTTCTTTTATGCTGAAACAGGTGACGGAGGTAGAAAACAAGTTGAAGGAACGAACACAAATGTTTGAGCTCAAACTATCGGCTTCTGAAGAAAAGGTTGTTTAGAAAGCATTCAGTTATGTTACTAATGTGATATGGCATATCGAATGTAATGATAGATCACATCCCATGTGACTTGATTGCAATCACATTAACAAGATGATATGATACAATGATCGCATCTCGACTAGTTATTTATGAATATGTTATGCATTGTTGATGCAGATCAAGAAACTTGAGAATGGGCTAGAAAGGCAAGATGACCACACAAGCTCTTAGATGCGGAATCAAAAGGTTCTTCCTTTTCATGGCAACAAATCCTCACTTTTGACTTTTAGAAATTCAAGCCTGGTAACTTGTCTTGAAACTCGAACGAACAAAAGTTTTTATAGTTCTTGTTAGAAAACCAAACATGCCCTTTTTTTGGAAGGGTGTCTTAGGCTATGACCAGACTAATTCCGACAAATTGTGACGGTAAGAGATCAGTTCTAATAAACTCAGTGGCCATAATTGTTGTGGACGTCTCGAATTGAACCCAGGGCAGATGGGATATTCCACCACATCCCACATTGTGATGGGTCCTTTGGATAAACGACTTTCGAACAAGGAGCGTGACTTTTTAAAGCTTTCCTTTATCTGACTGGTTCAGAATAGACTGCCCCTGGTTAGAGGTGGCGGACCCAGGATTTTTGCCGGAACGGCTTCACCTTTAAGGTGTTTTTAGCCAAATTCCACAGTTTTCGAGTGATTTTTTAAGTTGTTCAGTTGATTTCGAGAGACTTTTCAGTTTTTTGGTTGGTGTTCCAAAAAAATTCTACTTGCAAAAATAAGTGGGGCGAGTACACAGGAACCCGCTCCAGGATTCATAGGTCGGCCCTTGCCTGGTTTAAAACTGTCTACTCCGTAAAAACATAGAATTACACTAAAGGGTCATTTTGCAAAACGAGCTTATGGAGGTCATTGAGCTAAATAGTTGTGACTAGAATCTTGAATTGCAGATAAAAGAGGTTGAAGAAAAGCCAACTATGCAATCGGAGTGGTTAGCATCTATACAATCCTTTTCATATGAGAAGTCAAATGAACGGAAAACATGGTCAACGACACGCACCCCAGTGGGAGTCATGACTCAGAATCGAAGATTTTTGAAGTCTAGCAATCAACTGACTACTACACATGGGTCGATACCGGTTAAATGCACCAAGTCACTTTGAGAATTAAGGTGTATATAGAGATGGGGTCGAAAACACTTTGATTTCTTCCTCATTGGTTTCATCGGCTTCTTTAGTCGATGAAAAGGTGTGTCAGATTGACCTTCGAAAGCATTTGCACGATTGACGAGATCGACAAAACCGTTTGCAGGTTAGAGTAACAAAGAACAAGCTCAAAAGGTGAAGGGATGTGAATACTAGAGTTTGGTCAAGATAATGAAAGGGAAATAGAATCATTGTTTGAATTTTTATGATTATGTTAGTTGTGTATAAATCAATTGTTTGAATTTTTAGGGGGCATTTGGTTCGTCGGAATCCTCTGAAATCTGATGGAATTGGAATGGTCAATTCCGTGGACCAAATTCCATTCCAATGTTAGATTACCCATGGAATGGAATTGAATTACAAAGATTTCACCATTCCTTCCTAAAACTAATGGAATTGAAATTCATTCCATCCAAAATTGTGTAAATGACAAAACCCCCATGGCAACTGGTTCCATTCTCTTGACTGCTTCCTACCTGAATTTTGCTTCCATTCTCTCGACTGCTTCCAACCGATCGAATCGAAGATAGTTACGATTTCTGCTTCTGGTTTCTACTTACTTCGATTTCTGCATACGATTTTTGTTCCGATTTTAGTTCAATTTCCGCTTATGAAATGGTGAGGAGAAGCAAGTTGGGGAAGGGGAGTCCGATGATGGAAAGGCGAAGTAGAAGACCGACGATGTGAAATTGAACCTAGCAATCAAAACCCTCTGAGACATTGGGGGAGAAATCGATCCTCTGAAATCGAAGCATATTTCTTTGTTCCTTTTCTCTTGTCGTTTGAAAACAGAGCAGAAGCAATCATCAATTGTTCTTTTTCTTCTTGTCAAAATCGTAGGATTTTCATCTTGTGGTTCGATCTYCATCCCTGTGGAGAAGCAGAAGCAGATTTTCGTCCTTGTGCAAAAACATATATTCGTCCCTGTGCAGAAGTAGAAACAGATCTTTGCCCTTGTGCTTCTTCCCCATGGTTCGATCGATCTCCCCTCGTAAGGTTTTTGAATATGCTTCTACAACCCACAAGTCCGAGTCGGTATTTGTTTTCTTTATTCAAATTTTATTTAAGGGTTTCTTTATCATTTGGGGTTCATATGTTTTTGAATCTCTTCTACAACCCACATAGGTGGCACACAGAAAGGGTATTTTTGTCTTTTTTTCATCATTCCATTCTAGTTCTGTTGCAAACCAAACAGGCAGATTCCAATTTATTAGACAGATTACATTATATTCTTGTCAACCAAACATGATAACATTTCATTCAAATTCCTTCAAGATCCCAATTCTTTTGACAGATTCTATTTCTTTATAAATCATTGTGCGAACCAAATACCCTCTCATGTTTCATTTTAATGTAGGAATCGGTTTTTTCAATGGATATAGGGGTAGAAATCACATGATCCGTAAGTATCACATTTAATCGTGTGGGTAGAACTTTGACGGTGTGATTTATAGTTTATATTTTCTATGGTCTTTATTTACTTATTTAAAAAATTAAACATGTTAAAACAAAATAAAAAGAACTTATAAGAAACAGAAATTATTTTTTCTTTATAAGGAGTCGTTTATTAAACTTTTACCGGGTAAGTGCTTACCGGGTGTCACTTGTCTCATTAGTAAAAATGGCAAGGACCGATAATCTTACCTAATAAGAGGCACAAAACAAACCAAGAATTTTACCCGATAAGTGAGAGAAAACTTTTACCCGGTAAACGCTTGCCGGATAGTAAATGCTTACCACAATCCATTTTGATGGCTGTATAAGTGGGGGCGATCTATATATATTTGGTGTAAACCTATTTTGTTGAAAAATTACAGTTTTTGCCCTCGTTTCTCAAATTACAGTTTTCGTCATTATGGTTTATATTTCTTTTCAGTTTTCATATGGCAAAATGCCCATGACTTCAATAGTACCACGGCCGAAAACCAAACCAAACCAAATTGTAAAACCATGACTTGAAGAAACCAATTTTCAACAATTTTATAACTATAAATTTACATATTTCATAACAATTTTGATTTATATCTTATAAAATTATTTTTATAGATTTATTTACAAAAACAATACAAGGTAAATTCTTACAACAGTAACCTTGAATTTAGACAAGTCTCAAGATTATGATGGCCTCACAAAAATTTACGTTTAGAATGATTTATAATTTGCTGTTGTTCAGTCTTTTAAAGTTACAACTCCACTGTTTCTGTTTTGGTCCACTTAAAGTCTAGAGACGGAAATCCACAGGGACAAAAAACATAAATTAGTCTAATAATCATAAACAAGCAAACTTGTTGAATCATATAATTGATTCAGATGCTAAATGACTCTAATATAATGCAACTAAGTAAAACAGCCAATAAACTGTTCCAATGTACAATTGCAGGGCAAGTTTGCAAACCCAACTTCTAACAGAAAATTGGCAACAAATAAAAACTGCCAACTAAATAAATAACGATTAGAAAGAAAAAAACTTCAATTTTTTGACAAGCTCAAACTGTACACTAGTATATCAACGCATGTATCTCTTGTTTGATTTTGATAAAAATCTTATCTACATCCATCACCTTTTCCTCTCACTTTTTAACCAAAACCAAACCCTTCATTAGCTTCATGAATTGCAAGCAATAGCCTCTCCTCCAGATGTTCTTTTGAAGGATATTCTGGTAAATCCAATTGATTGAAACTGCATAAAATTTAAATAAATAAATAAACCATTGTTACTCTTGTCATACATTTAATTTATTGGACTCTAAAACTATATACTCTCTCCACCTAAAAATAAATGCAGGAAATTTCAGTCCATAAAACATGCCTTTGATACGCAGACGGGACTGGACAGGTGAGATTGAGGAAGGCAAGTGAGAGAACTATGAATGTGTTGGGGTTTTAGGGGTTTGTTTTGTTGGTTTTCTATTCCTGTACGGATTAACTTGTCTATGTGGATTAATATGTCTCTGTAGATTGGGAAGGTTTTTCTTTGAGAGGTTTTTTCATAGATGGAAGGAGTGTGTTTTTTAATTAGAAGGGAATGGTTTGGGGAAAAAAACTTGGCTTTCTGCATAAAGCTTCCCCTAGAAGCTTACTGAATAAGTCACTTTCTATATTATTAAGCCACTACCAAACAGTCACATATAGCTGACAGAATAAGCTATGAACCATTAAGGAAAAAAAAAGTGCATTTTAGTCCCACTCAAGTCAAGTCCCATCTCAGTCTAATGTTGCACCAAGCGTGAGAGGACAAGTTATTGTACTATCCTGTCCTGCGTATCATACCCACACTAAAAGTACACCTTTTTCCCATTATAAGCATAAACCAGAAAGAGAATGGGTTTTGGGGATAAGATCATCTGCTTAAAAAGATTTTCATGGTGTACCATAAAACCATTTGATCTGCTGAGTAAAATTTGATATATTCAACAAAGGCAGAGGCTGTTAGGTTAGTTTTCAATTAAATCCTCTATGAATAAAGCTGTCTATGTGGGATTCATATGTCTGTATAGATTGGGAAGACTTGTTTGGGAGGGTTTTTCATAGATGGAAGGAGCATTTTTTTTTAACTGGAAGGAGCAGGTTTAGAAAGAACTACTTGGCTTTCTACATAAAGCTCCCCCCAGAAGCTTACTGAATAAGCCACTTTCTATGTCATTAAGCCACTATAAAACAGTCATATATAGCTGACCGAATAAGCTCCGAGTCTCATTAAGCTGCTACATACAGGCGCTAAAGTAGTCAAACAGAAACGTTACCAGGTGTGAGCGGAAGGCAAATGGTCGGGTCTTCCATATGCTTTGTGGATCTGAAATTTTTGAGATCCCGAGATGCCTTGTAATGCACTGAATCCTTCCAAAGGCACCTGCAAGAAAAAGWAGAGGCTTAATTAGCAACATAATTTTAACGAGCTGAATTTTTTTAACTTGTTCTTGCCAAAATATATTTCCATCTTTGTCACACACTTTTTGATAGCAGAGGTCAAGTCTGCGTACATCTACCTTCCCAGACCCACCTCCGGGTGGGATACATTGGGCTCATTTTATTTCGTTTTATTCTTGCCAAATATGCATTTAAAGAAAGAGTCCAAATAAAACAAGATACCTTTGAGGTACCGGTCACAAATTGCAGCAAACGAGCCTTGTCTTCTTTGCTGAAGCCTTGAGCAACCTCCCAAAACCACTGGATAACCGGAGAAGCAGCACTGTAACCAGAATACTCCGTATTCGACTTCATGTCATCCACTGAGAACATAAACATGTATATTTAAGAAACGAATATATATTGGAAAAGCAWAGAATTATACTCCATCATCTAAAATATAAATGCCCACAATGAAAAAGGCACACTTTTAGAAATATGTAATTATTACACTTCAATTAACCAAATGACAATTTTACCCTTAATAACAAAGGGAGTAATGAATTTCTCAATCTACATCATTAAGGGTAGAATTRGAAAGTAAACACTAACTTTTGGGAGTGAACACTTCTTTTRGGACAAGCTAAAATAGAAATATGAACAATTACTTTGGGACTGRGGGAGTAACAGTTGCAATATAACAATGATGAAACATAAAGGGAACTTACAGTCGATATCTGGAAGCCCACTTATTAACAGTTCTAATTCCTTATCATGAAAAATAGATATCAAATCCCGAGGAATCAATTCGTTAAACCCTTCCAGAAAAGCATTTATTTGAGGACGTATTGCCGTAGTTAATCGATGCTCAGCRATTAAATCGACGTATTTATGTTTGTTTTCCTCTGTCACTCGAATATTTCTTCCACCAGGGATCAGTTCATAGTCAGTCACCTATATTATGAAAATCACAGTTATCATGATTAAAATGACCATATTTATCCCATAAGTATATTACATTAGAAAATTTTACCTCTGTTCTTTCACACAATATCAGCTTCTCTTCATCAGCATCGATACTAAATGTTAGATCTAGAATGTCACTGATATCATTCTGCAGAAGAATTTCAAACACAAAATGAATTAGCACCAAAACTTATTCAAAAACATCACAAAAAGTTCACCAAAAGTTGCTCAAATATGACAATAAACACACCTCGAGCATCCACTTCAAGTTCTTGAAGTAACCTGGATCGATAGCTTCTATATCATGGTATGTCACTTTCACCCCAAGAATGTGCTTGTAGAACGATCTTGTGAAATGAACATCAAGCAACTGAGCATCRAATAGTGCTTTCCCGACCTACAACAAAGTGGAATCGTAAGCTACAGAAAGTAAGAAAAAGAACGAATATAGTTCCGACCCCAAAGATGAAAAGCAAATGCACTCACAACTCTTCCAACAAATTTRAAATATGAGAGATGTTCTGTCTGATAAACAGAATTTGGATTTGGCTGAAACGTAGATTCGTTGCCAACAGTTGTAAACAGCAGAGCTCCCTTATCAAAAATAACCCTTGATAAAAGCTGATACCATTCTCGGGTAAGACCACCTGCATCAATWCCTTCTTCCCCTTGAAAGTGAACGGTCAATCTACCTTTCAAATCTTGTGTGGATCTCATCCGCAATTGATTATACGAATCTTCAAGTATGTATGCTCGTCTTACAGAGATTCTCAAAGGACTATGATGGTGATCATGTTGATGCTTAATTTTAGATCTAAAATGGGATCGCTTGTTGTCAAAATCAATAAAACGAGGGACCTTCAGCATAAGGGAGAATGATTTCTCAAGCAATCCAGGATTTTGCCGAATAAAAGCGTTGAGAAGTTTCCTATGCTTCTCCGAGAACTTCACAAATACTACATGCTTTTCATCAACCTTCATCGATGGCCCAGAAGTTTTCTGTTGGCCATCAGAAGTGGTGGCCTCGTCAATATTAGGCACTGCAGCCACACCAAAATCTTGCGCTCCACCTGGATGCCCAGGATGCAATTTCTCACACATAACAAAGAAAGATTCTATATATGGCAAGATGTTCTGAGTGCCGGCTGGAAGTGGAGGCATTGCACCAGAAGGTCTTGATGTTGAAATCATCGATGAATCAGGTATATCAGGTGAAGTATCTGAGTAGCTCTCGATTTTGCTGATGCACGTGCTTAATTCCGTCCACAATGGCTCCAAAGCGGCATTTATGTCACCAACTAGAGAAAGAGTGGCAGCTTGATCCTTTTCGGGAAGTGTGTGGTCTTTTTCTTGATAAAGTGAAGCAACAAGTGAGCTTAATGCTTGTATGACCCTTAAGATTGCTGCTCCRTCTGAAGCAGTTGTGGTAATAAGTGCTTTCTCAATTTCACCGAATCGACATAATTCATCCATGGCCACTGTTGTAAGGTTCTTCATAGCGCCAGCTAGCTCTGTTATGAATAAATGACAGTGACGTGGTGCAATCGTCACCAACTTTTTCAGTACTTCCGCCACAAGAGCATATGCATTATCCGATAAACTACAAAAACAAAATCAATATTAACACAGCAGAACAGATTCAGGTACGTATTCACATCAAAACTTTTCAAAAGCAATGCACTTGGCAACAAGCACCCATAATAACAATGACCACTATAACTTGCATGGTGATATTTATACGGGTTTGAACTTTCAGATAATACAAACAGCATGGATGATTCTATGTCTCAGGCATGAGATCGTTAATCAGATGCTAACATAAGTAATTTAAAATGGAATAAATTATGTATTTCGTTCCTGTGGTTTGTTAAAAATTGCGATTTCATCCCTATGGTTTAGAAATTGCGGTTTTTGTCCCTGTGGTTTATGATTTATAGCTATTTTCATCCTTATGATTTACAATTTATTGCTGTTCCGGTTCCTGTGGTTTACAATTCTTTACTGTTTTGGACCCTTGTACTTTAAAGGTAKGATAATAGCAATAAATTGCAAACCACAGGGATGAAAATTGAAATTATTAACAAACCACAGGGACGAAAATTGTAATTTACTCTCTTGAAAAATAAAGATCTTGTATATTAGCTGAATGCCATGCAGTTGTAGTAACCAGATTTTCGGTCATTGTAGACAGACATGAAAATTCTCATAGCAACAAGTAAACACATGGACCAAATGAGCACCCATCTTTCAGAGTCATCTCATAGAGAATGGTTAGCTTAACAGTCAACAATGCACAACTATATTGCAGATTTTAAGAAGCCAAAGAAAAGGGTATAGATAGAGAGAGAGAGAGAGAGAGAGAGTGTGTGTGTGTGTGTGTGTATGTGCATATGTATGTATGTATATGTGTATGTATGTATTTGACACAGAATCAGCAAACTGAACTGAAAAGATTAATCCCTTACCATTCACGTGCAAGCAGTGAGCAGAGAAGACGTAGTTCTGCTTGTGGCAAGTTTAGCAGAATAGCATGAGAGTCGTATTCCGTATTAGCAACAGAAGATGAGGGCTTAGAAGTATAATCAGCTTTGGACGATTTGGTATTCGAGCCAGACCCACCAGCATTAATATCTAATGTAGACGTCTGACCAGGTGATTCTTCAGTAACAGATACCCCCTGCTCAACCGGAGCTTGCTTACTCTCAGCATTATCAATAATGACATCTAACAAGTTCAACAGCTGAAACACAGATCAAACAGTAATCAGACAATTGCAATGTCTCTGCATATTGAACTTACAAAATTGCGAAAAAAGAGGGTATTAGTCCAACGACTAACCTGCTCGAGATGGGCAATACTTCTCAAATAAAGTGGTTGATTCAAGAGGCTCAACAGCATTGATATGGCTAAGGTTTCTTCTTGCTGCTTTTCTGTTTCATTTTCTTCAACAACCATGATAGCTTTTCCACGAGACTGATCAAGACTCTCAGACTCTTGGCCAGCTGTTGGAGGGAATCTGAACTGAAGCAAAAGTTTTGCAACAAACGAATGATTCCTGGCCAAATATGTCAAAGTTTCTAGAACACGCCGTGACACCAGTGGAGGRACACCTATAATAAAGATCATAACTTTAGCTTAAAAATGTTTTGCTTCCTACAAGCAAGTAACCAGCAATCATTRATAAGATCCTTACCATCAAAGCATTGAGGACGAGAATACATCACATGACTTTGGCAGGCATAAAGCCTATATGATGGCTCAGAAGCATGCAAATTATTTCCAGGCTTTCTTATATCAAGCATTAATAGATCCATYAATATTTTCACTACAGCCGATCGGGTTTCAACGTGAGCACACAAATTCAARAGCAGTCTCTGGAGCTGAGGTTTATATAGTGGCTGTGTAAAAACAAAAATAAAGATTGATGAGAAAATGTGAGCATGTATGGAAGAAAACCAGTATACCAAATTTTCACCTGAACTACACGAAGCAACCTAATCATTGCTWTAAGATCTTCTCTGYCAACTAAAGGAGYMCCGTCAGTTTCAACAGGCTTGCTTCCACTTGACCTACGAGTAATGATTCCGCCAGTTCTATCCATGCTAGATCCAACTCCTTCACCTCTTCTAGATGACTCACCTCTCCTACTTCTAGGGAACATACCAAAAAGTGTCCGATTGTAACGACGAGCAAACCTCTCCCGCAACATGTTTGCCTCCGCAACAAGAGCAGGCGTGAGATTAGCAAGAACGGCATCAGAGGACGTTAGAAGGACCTGAGGATTGACAAMACTCAAAAGAAATGAATATTAAGAAAAACGATGGAACCAGGATGAAATCACAAGCAACTAGTATTATWTGAAGAAAAGACATACCTCTTCCCTTAATTCTGACGGGAATGTAGCAATTATCGAAACAGTATCCATCTCCACAGGTTGACCTTCCAATTCTTGTGACCGGTGAACCCCCTGTGCCTGCTGCTGTGCTAAAACTTCTGCTCGAATGTCCGGGGGAAGTGCTGCAAGGAATTCAGGGTCTATATCTCCGTCATTTTGTGGTTCGGTATTCGAAGGCTGTGCCACTGGACCCTGTCGGCCTGAAAGAACCTCAGCACGTAACTCCTCAGGAAGTGCATCCAAAAATGCAGGGTCAATTGGCGCAGAACCACCAGCACCATCACGCTGTGCATCCTGAGCCRAATCACTCTGSTCTGTTTCTTGACTAGGATTTTCTGAAACCTCTGTTACACTATGAAGGGCTGCATCTCTCACGCTTATTGATGTCGTGTTCCCAACTGATACATTTGTTCTCCTTGTTCGCAAATCAGAGGAACCTTGTCTCTCTCCCCCATCATCATGGCCATCAGCACTTCCAATTTCAACATCCAGACTTCTAAGGCTTTCTCCTAATGTGGCTCCACTTCCACTACTTTCTTGGCTCACAGCTTCAACATCCCGCACAACAGCATCATTGCTATCAAACTGCATATCCACAGATTGAGGTTGTCCAACCGGTACATCAGTGCCCCCTTGAGTTTCATCTACCGTTGGTGCGTTTCCAGAATCACGAGAGCCACTCAATGAAGCAGGAGGAACTTGATCCCCATTATCATTGTTCTCAGCAGCAGTGTCAGGTACCATCCCAGCTGATCCTTGGGATTGACCAGACTCATTTTTAGTTTGAGCCTCCACCATTTTGTCTTGATCAGAGGCCTTCTCTGGAGTCGGACGCCTCAGATGAGAAACCAACAGATCTTCAAGGCCTAAGGGGATGCTAGATGCATTAGATCCACCACTTTGCTGGTCATTGGTCCACATGCTAAGACGATGCCCATGCTGTCCGTGGCGACCATTCCTCAAAGACCGGAAGATTGAATCCAGTCGTGATGAGGATGACTCCAAATTTCTTTCAAGGTGCCCATCACGTGCATTTTCTGGAAGGAGAAGCGAAACAGAAAAATTAGTAAACACAGATTAGGGGAACAAAGAAGCTGAGTATGACCAGCACAAAGTAGCAGAGAATGAAGCAAAAACATTTGATATTACCCAAACAAAAGAAATGGATTCTTAACAAGGTAAAGATGTATAAAGACACTTATATTGCTAAGACCATCCACAAGAAAAAGTTACCTGCTTGTCGGGAAGAAACTACACGCGACGAAGAAGGCTCCATTAGAAGTGGATGCTGAGATGGAACAGAGCYATCACCTGACCTCCCCAAAAGATTATATATAGAAGTTGTACGACCTTGGCGTCTGGAACCAAAAACTTCAACAGGCATCACATGGAGAGAATCGTTGGAAAAACTATGGTCTCTACCAAATACCTCAATATGATCCAATACATTTATGCCATTCATTCCCTCACCCAATCTTAGTATAACTCCACCGTCATCGTCTTCATCATCCTCATCTTCTTCCTCAATCATGTCCTCATCAAACTCATCTTCAATTTCATGATCATCTTGATCAGTGTCAGGATGGGGCAAGTGATGCACTTCATCTTCTTCCAGATCATTTTGTCCTTCGTCCTCTCCATCCTCATCTTCATCAACTTCGTCTCCTTCATCCCCSGACATATCCTCATCATCTTCGTCAAGGCTCTCACGAATATCAGGTTGAATTTCGAATCTTATTCCCACAGAACTAAGACCATTTTCAAGACCCCTTGTATCCTCAG
>NW_020203032.1:19862-24416 GCF_001531365.2 Cynara cardunculus var. scolymus | reverse complement strand
GAAGACCCGACACATATCACAGAGGCTCTGTTACCCTTAAGCCTCTAACAGAACTCTGTCAATAGTTCTTGTCTATTGATTGGTGCGCGTGGTTCTGTGGATAAGGGTTAGAACCAACACGCGTGTGTCAGAAAACGAAAGCGCACGTTATCAATCGCGCGTCTTCCCAATACGGCGTGTCATACCTTTTTTGAACCGTTTCACCCAAATCCACTCATTACACGACCTTTCGTACAGCGAACGATTCAATTTTAAAAATCCTTACCTATAAATACCCTCTTTCCCCCCAAATTAAAACCTTATGCTCTCAAAAACTCTCATACGAACCAGAAACCTGCAACTCTCTCAAAGCTTACCTGCAACCATGTCGTCTTCAAGCGCCTCAGCCCAATCAGTGAACGTATCCAGCGATAACGAGGTCACCCAAGCACAAGCTCTCACATCACACGCCTTGTCTTTCGTGCAAAATAAGTACGAAAAGATCGTCCTCGTGAAAAAGCCAAATAACTATTATTTCGTCCCCTCAAATACAGGTTTTCCTGAATACACTCTCCCTCTCATTGAGATTCTTAGAAATCATCCCATATTCTTCGCTTTATCTGCAACTAGGCCTACACCTGATACCTATATCACACAATTTCTGCTTAGTGCCTATCTAACTACCCTTGAAAATACTGGGCTAACCATTGTTGGTTACGCCTCTCACCCAGTGAACAAATCACTGGTTCCTCTAGAATTAAATGTTGATACCTTGAGAACTGCTCTACATTTGCCTACCCTTGAACAACTAAACCTAAATGCTTATGCTTCTACTCCCACCGATGAAGAACTAATCCAATTTTTGGAGTTCCTATCGTCAAACAAACCCAATTTAAGCGTAAAGGTCTACCCCCTGTTTGGAACACATTATTTTCCATCATAAACTGCTGCCTAACAGGAAAGGTAGGCAGTCATGACCAAACATCCCATGCCATGATGTCCATCATGTAAGGAATATACTTCAATCTGCCATTGGACTTCGCACAGTTAATTTTTGAGGACATGGTCGGCCTGATTAAAAAGAAGTGCGTCAGCCAAAGAGGGGAGAAGACAAAGGTTAAGGCCCAAAAGAAGGCCAAGGAAGATATGAACCAGCCTAATTTGATCCTACAACGCTACCTTGGTCTAGCATTTGGAGACCTTTTGGCAGCGAAACTGCCTTCTGTGGAGCCCAATGCAAGGCTCTACCCATTCAAGGAGTTTCATCCAACCGAGCATGAGCATGGCTACAGAAGTCCAAGACCCCTATCCAAGGCCATGCTCAGATATTTAAGTCAAGGAGATCGCAAAACCTATAGACGTGGAAACAGGCGACCAGAACCGGTCCCTGCAACCCCACCACGAATAGGTACCCCGTTAGGAGAAGAGATTGCAAAAATGATAGTGCAGGGACGCATGGAGGAGCCAGTAGTGGCTGGTCAGGTGAGTGAGCAACCCCCTAGAATCCCATCTCCCTCACGCAAGAAGAAGAAGACATAGATGGGTGCTGACTCTTCTGTGAAAAAGTCGAAGGTGAAGAAGAGGCACGTAGAAGAAGAGGGCCCAACTGTACCTCTGCCAAAACAAAAGAAGAGAAAAATAAAGAAGGCTGAACCTACAGAGCCTATGATCACAGAACCTGTGGTCACATAGGCCATTGCAGAAGAAAGCCCGGCAGAGGCTGCAGCTACTCCAAAGCGCATAAGGTTGCGCAAGATGGTTATCGATGTTTCCCCAACAGAACAAATTCAGGATGTTCTATTGAATATCCAGAAGGAGTTCAAGGCACCAATTGATGAATCACAGTTGGGGACAAAAGTCGTTCTAGACGACAAAAAGGAAGAGGCTGAAGAGTTAGGTGAGGGAGCAAAAGATGCCGAAGGCACACAACAAAGCCCAACTCCCAGTGCAACCCACATGTCTAGAGGCCCTGTTCTAGAGGGAACCTCTATTGAAACAGGCACGCACATGCCGATCCCTACCCAAACYATCCCCAYAGAGRACATTCTTTCGTCCTCTGTGGAACGCACACCTGGGCAACCTCATACAACTCCCTCATCCTCTCAAAAGGATGAAGGTTTTAMAACAAGAGTCCCTTCGCCCATGGACTCGACAGAACCAAGAGAGGCATCCGTTGCCTCTCCTCACACAAGTGAACAACCAGAACGTGCTTCAGAGGCACAGTTGAGGACCACAGAGACAGAGGGTCTAGAACGCCTTCTGTCCCCACTAGATCAATCTGCAATGTTAGGCTCTGAACCTACTACGCAAGAGATGTACAGAACATCGGTAGGCACGCCACAGAGGGCGCCTCACGCTCTGAGGCTACTAAATCACCATGTGTTGGTGATTTAGGTTCCTAGGATATGTATGTGACAAAGGGGGAGCTTCAAACCTTTGCCACAGAAATATTCAACAAGATAGATGAGTTGAAAAGCTTATTTATCTCTCACCAAGTGCCACAGGACTTCTCGCAAATAACAGCGGCTCTGAAGGAGTTGACGACAACAACTGTAGATCTCAAGCCAACCCTCTCAACTCTTCAGAGCTCTGTCCTTCAAAAGGAAGATCTCACAGAAGCTTTTGGTGCTCTTTCGTTCAACCCCTCCTCCATCCAGCAATTGAAAACAGAGCTCATGCAGATGGCCACCCAATTCGCAGCAGATTTTGTCTCTGCAGGCTACACGGATTATACTTCATTCAGAGACAAAATCAAGCAGATGTTCTCCTCTGCGGTCACCTACGGCCTCGACACCAAGACCTCAAGGGCCAACCTCAATCATCTGGCAACTCGCAGAGAGCTAGATGCTATGGTGGAAGCCCTAGGGGATGTTGTGACCAAAAACATCGCCCAACTTCTTACAGAGGCCCGAGCCTCCAACAAGGCAATCACAGAATGCACAAGACAACTGGTGAAAGAGGGTGACCTCCTCAGAAGCAAGATATACAGAAGTGTCTCCAAACTGAAGTGGGCAACAGAGATAGACATCAATCACGCCTCCGAACTTGCAAATGAGGCCATCAAGAAGATGAAGAAGGCAGCCATCAAAATTTTGCAGAGTTTGGAAAAGGCTCCCCTGGATACTTGCAAGGCAAAAGCCAAACAGAGCCATGACGATCATGAAGGTGATGACCATGATCGTCATGAGGGGGAGAAGGAGGAAAAGAAGAAAGAAGCACAGAAGACTCCTGCCAGAGGTGTAAAAATTGGGGAATCTACAGCTGACAAAGGCAAGGAAAAGGCTCTAGAGCCCAAAGACAAAGGAAAGGCCAAAGCTGTAGAGTCTCCACAGAAGGGGTCGTCATCAAGCACAGACACCCAAGGAAATTGATGAAAAGGAGTATGCCGATGACCCTGAGCTCCTCAAAGTGTTAAAAATATCTCTGGCAGAGGCTCTAGCGAAGAAGGGCAGAATTCCAATGCACCTTAGAGAAGGAGAAGCCACGTCTTCCTTATTCCCACAAGTCGAAGAAACGTCCACGGGTACGTTTGATGCTCTGCAAGGATTTTTCAAACCAATCCTTGCAGAGGGATCGACCCAGAGGCCAATTTTGGAAAAAGAAGAGTTCAAGATGCCAGAGGCTTCCACAGCAGTCAGGGTATCTGAAATACTTGAGTCCATGAGCAGGATTCCAATACCTAAAGTCAAAATAGTGCCTGTTACATCTTTGGAAGAAGTTTTGGTGTGGAAGTACTCTGCGGTAGACACAGAGCCCCCATATGATCCAGAGCTTACAGGGATCCCCTCTGCCACAAAAAAATTTCATTTCTCTAAGTTGGCAAGGCCTCGTGAGCAGGTCTTCTCAGAGCACCAGATCACTTCCTTGGTGACAATTTCACCAAGGACCATGCTAAAGAAGTTTGTGCTCTACGCTCAGTATTTGGTAAGGAGAGAAGATGGAAACCTCTATACATTCACAGACGCGGACCTTCACAACCTCTGCCTGTTTGATGTCATCTATATGCACAAGATTCTCAACATCTACATGGAGAGGAGGTCCAACTATCAAATATCGCTCAGAAGATTGATAGAAGTCATGCACGCTCAAGTAAGGTATTACAGTCAAAAGGACTTCGAGCTGGCAATAAGGTTAGTGCAGAAGAATCTAAATCTCTCTCCTCCATATAGCAGGCCTGGTTGGGTACTTAGGTATCCTCCAAACTCCATTATCCACAACCCCATTTTTGGGTTTGTGTATTTAAATAAGGATGATATCCTAAGGTTCTATGACCCAACAGAGTCCCACAAATACTCAACAGAGACATTAGAATGGATTTACAAAAGAGCGGCGACAGAGGTGGACAGAGGACATCTCAAAACGGGTGAAGTGTCTCCCATCTTGAAGGCGATTAAAATGCAAATCAACTTCAGACAATGGATCTTCAATGTCTACAGAACGATCAAAGCTGACTTGCTATATGCGGTAGACGATTTTCCAGATTCTGCAGTCTGATAACCTTCTGCACCAGCTTTTGGCCTAAGCTTCAAAAGTTTTGTCATTTAAGTTTTGTAATTCTTTACATTGTAATTCTTT